>NW_005371215.1:91308-178833 GCF_000412655.1 Myotis brandtii
AAAAAAAAACTATTGAAAGATATAGAACAAAAGGTGAATGTAAATAGCTGCTTATGTTTTTGGATGAGAAAACTTAATGTTGTAAAGATGTCAATTATCCCCGAAATTAGTCTATAAATTCAAAGCAGTCCCAATTGAAACCCCAGCAAGATTTTTAGGGGACTTGGTTAGACTGTTCTAAAACAGCAGTGGAAAAATAAAGGCACACTAATAGTTCAGACAATTTTAAAAGAGAGCACAGATATGTGTATGTGCCCTTTTGTCTGCATGACTCCACAGCCTGATAGCTTGAGAGACTTCTTCCAGTTTGCTGTTTAGAAGGATGGCCTGGTTTCTCTGTTCTCAGACCCTGAACACTAAGGGGAATTTTATCAGGTCATTAGTTGCCTTCACTCTAGACTAGGATTTACACCACCCCCATTCTGCATCTCCACTCCAGATTCTTCTCTCGCACCAGCTCATTGGAATTGTCTAGTCTGTTTTATTGGCTTGCATCTTTTCCTGATCTTATTTGGTCTAAGACCTGGACCATAGTTCTTGAACTTAGAAGCTAAAAAATGTGGTGCTTTATTTACTGAACTTTCTTTTTAAAAAAATATATTTTATTGATTTTACAGAGAGGAAGGGAGAGGAATAGAGAGTTAGAAACATCGATGAGAGAGAAACATGGACCAGCTGCCTCCTGCACACCCCTTACTGGGGATGTGCCCACAACCAAGGTACATGCCCCTGGCCGGAATCGAACCTGGGACCCTTCAGTCCGCAGGCCGACGCTCTATCCACTGAGCCAAACCAGTTAGGGCTAGAATAGCTTGGGTATGTGAATCTACTTTTTTCAACCATAAATTTTATTAAATTTAAATGTATACTGAGTGTTAGGTTTGATCAAATAATTGAATTATGCCTTAACTCTCTATCCCTCTCCCTTCCTCTCTGTAAAATCAATAAAATATATTTTTTTAAAAAGAAAGTTCAGTAAATAAAGCACCACATTTTTTAGCTTCTAAGTTCAAGAACTATGGTCCAGGTCTTAGACCAAATAAGATCAGGAAAAGATGCAAGCCAATAAAACAGACTAGACAATTCCAATGAGCTGGTGCGAGAGAAGAATCTGGAGTGGAGATGCAGAATGGGGGTGGTGTAAATCCTAGTCTAGAGTGAAGGCAACTAATGACCTGATAAAATTCCCCTTAGTGTTCAGGGTCTGAGAACAGAGAAACCAGGCCATCCTTCTAAACAGCAAACTGGAAGAAGTCTCTCAAGCTATCAGGCTGTGGAGTCATGCAGACAAAAGGGCACATACACATATCTGTGCTCTCTTTTAAAATTGTCTGAACTATTAGTGTGCCTTTATTTTTCCACTGCTGTTTTAGAACAGTCTAACCAAGTCCCCTAAAAATCTTGCTGGGGTTTCAATTGGGACTGCTTTGAATTTGTAGACTAATTTCGGGGATAATTGACATCTTTACAACATTAAGTTTTCTCATCCAAAAACATAAGCAGCTATTTACATTCACCTTTTGTTCTATATCTTTCAATATTTTTTTTTTTCTGGAAAGAGTTTGTGCATATTTTGTTAAGCTTACTTCTAAATATTTTATATGTATTTATTGATGTTGTCCACCTGATGTCAGTTTTCAGAAAAAAAAATGTAGTAAGATCTCCTCTTGTGCTTATGGTTGCCTTTATTTCTTTGTAATTCTGTCAGTTTTAAAATATATGCATAACAGGATGTTAAAATTGAAATTTTGATCAGGACTCTGTCAAAGATTCATAAATAGCTGAAGTAAAACCAATGAATCATTGAAATATTAATTAGTAAAAATTTATTTGGCACACACCAAAAAGACAGTTTGCAAACTGGGAGCATTAAAACCAAAACATGGAATGAGGCTCAGGGGTATGTGTTATAAAGCAGTTTATATAGTGAGGAAGCAGCAACTGTTCATCAGAGTGATCGGTTATAATAGAATTTTCTTAAGTGATAGGGAATTGGTCAGTGGTTACCTCATATCAACCTTGGGAATCAGTTCATGTTACTAATGATTTTCAGAGGCATAAGCAAGAAATGACCAAGGACAAGTTAGTCTTGCAAAATAAGCTAAATTATGCTTTATCTTTTAAAAAATCTATCTTTATTGTTTTTTGTTTTTTTTGCATCTTATCCATTTTATTTATTTATTTATTTTTTAAATCTTTATTGTTCAGATTACATTTGTTCCTCTTTTTTTTTTCCCCCATAACTCCCCTCCTCCCAGTTCCCACCCCACCCTCTGTCCTCATCCATAGGTGCACGATTTTTGTCCAGTTTCTTCCCGCATCTCCCATTCCCCTTTCCCCGCCAAGAATAGTCAGTCCATTCCCTTTCTATGTCCCTGATTCATTATAATCACCAGTTCATTCTGTACATCAGATTATTTATTCACTTGATTCTTAGATTCACTTGTTGATAGATGCATGTTTGTTGTTCACAATTTGTATCTTTACCTTTTTCTTCTTCCTCTTCTTAAAGGATACCTTTCAGCATTTCGTATAATACTGGTTTAGTGGTGATGAACTCCTTTAGCTTTTCCTTATCTGTGAAGCTCTTTATCTGACCTTCAATTCTGAATGATAGCTTTGCTGGATAAAGTATTCTTGGTTGTAGGTTCTTGGTATTCATCACTTTGAATATTTCTTGCCATTCCCTTCTGGCCTGCAAAGTTTCTGTTGAGAAATCAGCTGACAGTCGTATGGGTATTCCCTTGTAGGTAATTGAGTCTCTTTCTCTTGCTGCTTTTAAGATTCTCTCTTTGTCTTTTGCTCTTGGCATTTTAATTATGATGTGTCTTGGTGTGGTCCTCTTTGGATTCCTTTTGTTTGGGGTTCTCTGCGCTTCTTGGACCTGTAAGTCCATTTCTTTCACCAGGTGGGGGAAGTTTTCTGCCATTATTTCTTCAAATAGGTTTTCAATATCTTGCTGTCTCTCATCTTCTGGCACCCCTATTATTCTGATGTTGGTACGCTTGAAGCTGTCCCAGAGGCTCCTTACACTATCTTCGTATTTTCGGATTCTTTTTTCATTTTGCTTTTCCGGTTGGGTGTTTTTTGCTTCTTCGCATTTCAAATCTTTGGCTTGATTCTTGCGCTCCTCTGGTCTGCTATTGGGTGTAATATTCTTTATTTCCGACCGTGTATGCTTAATTTCTAGTTGTTTCTTTATCATAGCATCGAGGGTCTCATTAGTTTTCGTGAGGCTCTCCAAAAGTTTATTGCAAGCCCTCAAAATTGCGTTTTTTAGCTCTATATCCTCCATTTCTGTCATGTTTTTTTGTCTCCGCATTTTTTATGCTTTCTTGGTGCACCCCCTAGTGGTCTTTGTGCGCAGTCTTGTTCTAGTTGAGCCTTGATTGTTGTAGTTAATACTAGAGGGATTTGACCACCAGGCCGACTGGCTGTGTGAATCAGCTGTGTCTGCCGCGGAAAACTTCTGTCCTCTGGGGAGGTGCTAATCTAGCCTTTGCCTGAGGCGATCCGGCAAATGGCTCTGCGCAGGGCTTGGGCGGGGCGGGCTCAACAGGGCGGGCGGAGGGAGCCGTTATGGTGCCCTCAGTCCTGTTCCCAGAGGCTCTGCTTCTCAGAACCCCCGGAACCGCTGCAAACCTCGGAGGGAAAGCTGCCTTCCAACTGATGCCAGACACTCCCGCTTCTCCCGTTTGGGTCCGAGTCCCCAGCGATTCGCCCGTATCTGGAGCTCAGAGTCTGAGACTCCCCCCTGACCGAAAACGACAACCGCGCTCTCAGCCACCAGCCCGCTTTGCGCGCGCACCTCCGCACCTGAGTTTTTTCCACACTGCGCCTCCTCTGAGCCTCGGTATGCTGTTGTCTTTCCTTCTAGTTGAAGAGGCTCTCCTCAGCCAGCCTTCCTGTGGTTCTGGGTGATGTCCGTTCTGTCTTTTAGTTGTATTTTTGAAGTGGTTGTTTGCGGCAGCAGTCTCTGGTGTTTACCTATGCCGCCATCTTGCTCGGACTCTCCCTTTGCCCATTTTTAATTGGATTATTTATCTTCCTTTTGTTAAGTTATATGAGTTCCCTATAAATTTTGGAGATTAAACCATTATTGGATATAACATTGGTAAACATGTTCTCCCATGCAGTAGGCATTGTTGTTGTTTTGTTGATGGTTTCTTTTGCTGTGCAGAAGCTTTTTATTTTGATGTAGTCCCATTTATTTATTTTCTCCTTAGTTTCCATTGCCCTAGGACAGGGGTGAGCAACCCCTGGCATGCGTGCCAAACATGGCACGTCAGTAACTTTTGCTGTTACTTGAAACCCTCTCTTATAATCTTCTATTTATAATTTTTTTCTTAATATCGATTTTTTTATTTTTCAGATAAATTCAGTATAGGTGAATTTAGATAAATAAATAATTTTACATAACAAGTTTTCTTAAAGACCATAGACATGGATTGACGAGAGAGGGGAAGAGCAATTTCTATGCCTCTGCCTTAACTCTCCCTGCCTTCCTAGATCCGACCAGTGTTTTGGTTTCATCCACATACGCTTGTGAATCTTTGTTCTCAGTGATGAATTTTATTAAGTCTCGTAATAGGAGTAGCCTGACGGATGAAAGTAGTAGCTCGTGCATATCTCTGAAGGTCACGAAATATAAACCTGATGTAAAATCTCTGTCATCAGTGATGCAGCAGCAAAAGTCCCACTGATAATATCAAACGGAGTCATAAAGTTTTCTGTCGGACTATCAGTGTACATGTATACATTAAAAAATAAATGTATTTTTCATCATCATATACTGTGTTTTTGTCGCTCGAATGAATTTTATTATTTCTTCAAGGTTCTTCACATACGTACACCTTAAGAGATATCAAGTAGGCGTAACATGTTCTCAAAAAATTAGGGTTGGCACGCAGAAGAATTTTGAGTCAGAGATTTTGCTGGTTTTGGCACGCACTCACAAAAAGTTTGCTCACCCCTGCCCTAGGAGCTATATCAATAAAGATATTGCTACAATGTATGTCTGACATTTTGCTGCTTATGGATTCTTCTAAGATTTTTATGGCTTCCCGTCTTACATTTAAGTCCTTTATCCATTTTGAGTTTATTTTCGTGTATGGTGTAAGTTATTGATCTAGTTTAATTTTTTGTATCTATCTGTTCAATTTTCCCAACACCATTTATTGAAGAGACTATCTTGACTCCATTGTATGATCTTGCCTCCTTTGTCAAATATTAATTGAGTATAATGGCTTGGATCGATTTCTGAGTTCTCTGTTCTGTTCCATTGATCTATACTAGTATGTCTGTTCTTGTGCCAGTACCAGCCAGTTTTGAGATCAGTGGCTTTGTAATACTGCTTCATATCTGGTATTGTGACCCCTCTAACTTTGTTCTTTCTCAAGATTGCTGCGGCTATTCAGGGTCTTTTTTTAATTCCAGATGAATTTTTGGAGAGCTTGTTCTAGGTCTGTGAAATATGCTGTTGGTATTTTTATGGGGATTGCATTGAATCTATAGATTGCTTTGGGTAATATGGACATTTTAATTGCTTTGGGTAATATGGATGTTGATTCTCCCAATCCATGAATACGGTATATTCTCCATTGGTTTTTGTCTTCCTCTATCTCTTTTTATCAATGTCCTATAATTTTCTGAGTATGTAATTTATTCTTAGTGAAATACCTGTAACATAAATGTTACCATCTTAACCATTATTTAAGTGGACAGCTCAGTGGCATTAACTACGTTCACATGCAACCATCACCACCATTCATCTTCAGACTTTCTCATCTTCACAAACTGGAACTCGGTCCTCATTAAACATTCATTCCTCCTCCTCCTTCCCCAGCCCGAGACATCCACCATTCTACTTCCTGTTTCTATGAGTTTGACTCCACTTAGGGACCTCATAAAAGTAAAGTCATACAGTATTTGTTCTTTCATGACTGGTTTATTTCACTCAGCATAATGTCCTAAGGATGATCCATGTTGTAGCATGTGTCAAAATTTCCTTCCTTTAAAAAAATTTTTAAGTGGTAAAAAACACACACATTTACCATTGTAACCATTTTTGAGTGTGCAGTTCAGTAGTGTTAAGTACATTCACAATATTGTGCAAAAACCCCTCAAACTTTTAAATCTTGCAAAACTGAAAATCTACACCCACTAAACACTAACTAACTTCTACCCCCCTCCTTCCATATCTGACAACCACCATTCTCTTTTCTGTTTCTATTAATTTAACTACTTCAGGTATGTCATTTAAGCGAAATCATGCAGACTTTGTCCTTTTATGTAAGATGGGAAACCATAAGGACTGGCTTCTTCCACTCAGTATTATGTCAGCAACTCTTTTCTTTCAAGTACTTATTTCTCTGTAGCATGTGCATTTCAAAGGCCACCTCCTTCCATGAAAAACCCGTGCCCAACAAATACAAGTATCAGGTTGGAAATAATTTTGAATATGTTAAAAGCAGGTCAGTAAAAAGAGAAGCAATGTCTACATGAGGATGTCTAAAAAGATGGTATCAGGAAAGCATCAGCTCTCTAGCCCTGTTAATTAGTGAGTTAAGTCCTTGGACATGAGATATCTGGAAAAAAGAAGTTTTACTTTATTTCAGCCTAGAAATGGTAAGCGAGAGGCAAGCTGCAGAGGGGTGATGTTTATATTTGGAGGGGCCTGATCCTCTACAGTAGAATTTCCACATCTGCTCATTAAACATATTTGTACTCTCACTTTCTTCTGTAAGATCAGTGAGCTGTTGAGGGTGGATGCAGAAATAAAATTTTACTGAATTAAAATGTACCCAAGTGATAGTCTGTTTGCACGTGTGGTGCCAATTCTTTTCTGTTTCCATGTCTTTGGCAATGTGACTGTGAACTCCTCCCATCCAGAAGTGGTCTTTTTCTCCACCTTTGACTCTGGGCTGCATTTAGGATTTTTTTATTTGTTTTGACCAATAAAATATGGTGGAAGGGACAGTGCGCCTTACCAGGCCTTGGTGCATTTCCACTGCTCGAAATCAGAACCCTGGCTGAGCCATGTGAACAAACCCAGGAGGGCCTTCCAGAGAAGGAGAGGAGATGCAGACAAAGCTCATTTATTCCAGCCAAGCCCTCCCTAGATCAGTCACCATAGCTGAGCCCCTAATACATTAGAAAGGCCAGCCAAGATCAGCAGAGACACCCCCGCTGACCCACAGCTGACTGCAGACTCAATGAGGAGACCAACAGAGATCAGAACACATCCCCACTACACAAACCCATTGGAAAATAAAGTAATTATTTCAAGCTACTTGATTTTAGGATGGCTTATTATATAGCTATAATGAATTGATACTATCATCAAAGCAAACAGAACTGAGGGAAATTATGGAAAAAGCAGCTCTTACTTTTGGCATTTGTATTGGTATTTGAGGACAGCACTCACAATCATTCTGTTATTCAAATGCATTTCAGATAACTGTGTATAAAAGTACCTCCACTGAGTTCCCTTCCAGGTAGTCAGGACAGGGTGGGAGGACATGCATGTTTGTGCAGGATATTCCATGATTCTTATTTACATGACTGGGCAGGATTTTAACTCCTGTGTGATTCATCCTTTTTATTTTTTAGTTTTCACTTTGTTTATTTTGACTGTTTTTTCCTCCAGATTCTCTACTCACATCAATCTTACGTGTGATTTGCCAGGAAATACACCCCCACCCCCAAGACACCATTCCAGATTGATTACACTTAAATATATCACTCCATTGGAAGTGCTATCAGCATAGTCTTTGCAAAAAACCCAAAGCATATTTTCAGGAGTTTTTAGAAATTGTTTGTAATGCTTATGTTTAATTCTTAGGCCAAAAGGTTATCTAATGAAGACAGCATTGTGCTTTGTGCAAGAATGGAAACCTCAAAACCATAAAGCTTCTGGGAGAATAAACCAGGATGGTCCACAGATGTAAGATGAAATCCACAATATTGGAGTTTGAAATGGTTAGAGAGGCCCAGACTACAATACAAGCATAAACCACCATTAGAAGAGTGGAACATAATATGCTCCAAGATGTTTGAACCCTCAGTCTGAATGATGAGGCTTAATCTTCAGTTCAGTCAGCAGAAATTGACAATGCAATTTTTCGTTGTGTTTATTATACAGACCATGTACATTCTAGAAGTTTCCTTTAGCATCCACTGCTGTACTTTTTGTCCCAGCACTTTGAGGGCGTGCAAATACCACAAAGTCATCAACAAGAACAGGCCATGCTCCTTCTTCATTATAATTAGACATGTCATCTGCAATCATTGTACCGAAGTCTAAAAGAAAATTCCAAGTATCTTTTGGTATTAATTGTTTATGATGTCCCAACAAAAACTTTTTCCATAAGTCTAAGAATTTAAATCTTTCATTAAGCATTAAATTCCAGTAGGCAATGGCCATTTCTAGATCTAAACCTTTTTGTCCTGGATTCTTTGCAAAATTAAAAGTAAACAGTTAAAAAAAAAGTAAACTGGGAAAAATCCTTAAATTGTCCTGGTCCTTACAATTCCTCTTCCATCTTGGGTATCTGGGCCTCTGGGCTGTCACTTTCTAATTCTGTCATGCCTTGCATGAACTCTTGTTTGGACAACTTGCACTCTGTTGCTGCTCTAACTTCCATGCAATGATCAACCCAATAGTGCTGGCTTGGCATGAGGGTCAGGTCATCACAGAACTGCTGTATGCCATCTATTCCAATTTTATTTTAACCTTGAGGATCTTTGTGTCTAGTGTATAGATATTCTAACTTCTTCCTGTCCAATGATCCTTTTACACTGTCTCATATATACAATTCAGGATTTGGGGGAAAAATTGGTCTGTTGCAACATCTAACTTTCAGTCATTTTGAGACAGGCATCTTACTGCTGCTTTTTCACTAGGTTGTGTGAAGATCATAAAGTAACCAAGGTTTTCCTTCTGCAACAACTTAAACTTGACCATGTTGTGTCCTCTGGGCCTCTTCCCTCCTCCTCCAGCTCCAGGGTGAATGGAGGTTAGGTGGCTCCTCTCCTGGGCTCGTGGGCTCCAGTTCATGCACAGTGTGGGGCAGTCCTTGGCACAGCCGAGGAAACAGCCCTGGGCCTAGGAGAGGCAGAGGGTTGGGGGCAGGTGTCAGGAGCCCTGTGTGAGTTTTCCCCTGGGGCAGGGTCTTTCCAGGCATGTGAGATTCATCCTTTGATTATAAAGATTGAAGATATTCCTGAGTGCAAAGATATTCCTGAGTGTAAATATATGATATTTAGATTGTTTGCTCACTGTTCCTTTGGTGGATTTGAAAAAAGTTTAGAAAAAGGGAGATATTTAATTTAGAGCACTTACTAGTCGAAGGAGTGACATTTGTATGAAGCACATTGAAAAATTTCAAACAAAAAAATAGTTCAGAAAAAATAACACATAAAACACTCCACATAATTCTTCTCCCAATTGAATAAAGAACCTTACACATGGACATCATATTCCACACTTTATTTTTACTATTATTTTATTATTGATTTTTTTTAGAGCGAGAGGAAAGGAGACATAGATACAGAGATAGAGATAGATAGATAGATTATAGATCATAGATAGATAAGTAGGCAGATAGAGAGATAGAAGCATCAATGTGACTGCTTCTTGTATGCACCACACCTGGGATGGAACCCACAACCTAGGTATATGCTCTGACCTGGAATCAAACACACAACACTTTTCTGGTGTACAGGAGGATGCTCAACCAACTGAGCCATTGGGCCAGGTCAATATTCCACACTTTAATGCAGCATGAAAAATATTTTTGTATAGTAATAAATTGTATGACTATTTTTTGCTTCATCATATTTAAGGTCATCTCTAACTCTAACTGTATTAGATCACTTTATTTATTATCCATGAAGACGCTTCTTGGAAACATGTATTGAGTAGTCAATTTTTGCCAGTGACTAAGGTAGGCATGTGGACACACAGCTGAATAACAGAATGAAGACTATAATACTAGGAGACCAGGTATAAAACATACTAGCATGTTAAAATCTAATGCTATGCTATATAATAAAAGTGTAATATGCAAATCGACCAAATGGCGGAACAGCAGGTCACTATGACTTGCACTGACAACCAGGGAGCAGATGCTCAATGCAGGAGCTGCCTCCTGGTGGTCAGTGCGCTCCCACAGGGTAGTGCCACTCAGCCAGAAGCCGGGCTCATGGCTGGCAAGTGCAGCAGCTGTGATGGGAGCCTCTCCTGCCTCCATTGTAGCGGGCAGTAAGGAGTGAGGAATCCGGACTGCGAAAGACCTGGACCGTGAGAGGGAAGTCTGACTGCGGACATTCCCCAAGGGATCCCAGACTGTGAGAGGGTGCAGGCCGGGCTGAAGAACCCCCTCCCCAGTGCATGAATCTTGTGAACCAGGCCTCTAGTAGAAAATAATGATGAACATATAAGTGAAAACTTTGGTCTCAGATTTTCCTCTACAATAAAATTATGTAAATGGCCTTATAGCCAAGTATAGTTTGTTCCTAGTGGTAGTATAATTCATGACTGTTCTTTCAGAAAAACAATAGAAAAATTACTTGGAATGATATATATCACAAGAGAATAAATTATGCTAACGTAATTCATGTTAACCCATGGGATAAATGAGTATTTCCAATTCCTTATGGTTCAAAGATTGAATGAATTTGTGTCAGACGTCTGACTCTGAGGTTAGAAACCTGCATTCCTGGACAATTCTTCAGGCTAGTACAGTTGGCCCTTGAAAAGCTTACCTGCCAAGGAACCTTTGCAGGGCCCTCTTTATGTCATTGTTCCTCAGACTGTAGATGAATGGGTTCAGCATGGGTGTGACCACAGTGTACATCACTGAGGCTGTTGCATTGTGGGTAGCAGTGGAGCTGAGGTAAACTCCAAGGCTTGTACCATAAAATAAGGAGACAACTGAGAGATGAGACGCACAGGTAGAAAATGCTTTGTACTTCCCCTGAGCTGATGGGATTCCACATATGGAGGCAATGATCTTAGAGTAAGAGTAAAGAATCCCAGCAAGGGGACCACCACCCAGTAGCACAGTTATAAAATACATCACCATGTTATTAAGAAAGGTGTCGGAACAGGCAATTTGAACCACCTGACGGAGTTCACAGAAAAAGTGGGGAATTTCTAAGTCTGAGCAGAAGCGCAAACCAAACACCATTAAGCTTTCTAGCAAGGAATTCAGGACACTCATGATCCAGGACACCAGAACCAGCAGTCCACAGAGCCGGGGGTTCATGATGACCATGTAGTGCAGGGGGTGGCAGATGGCCACAAACCGGTCATAGGCCATCACGGTCAGGATAAAGTTGTCCAACACAGCAAAGAGTATGAAAAAATATATCTGGGTGATGCAGCCTTCATAGGTGATAACTTTGCTTTGTGTCTGGATGTTCCATAGCATCTTTGGGACGGTGGTGGAGGTGAAACAGATGTCTACCAAGGACAGGTTGCAGAGGAAGAAGTACATGGGTGTGTGGAGGTGGGTGTCTGAGCTGACGGCCAGGATGATGAGCAGGTTTCCCAACACAGTGATCAGGTACATGGAGAGGAAAAGTCCAAATATGAGGGGCTGCAGTTCCAGTGCCTGTGAAAATCCCAGGAGAAGAAATTCTGAAATTTGTGTACCATTGCCTGGTTCCATGTGTTGGAGGTGACTATTAAATAAATACATACATAGATAAATAAATAAACAAACAAACAAACAAACAAACAAATAAATAAATAAATAATATTCACATTAGCAAGCATTAGTAACTGAGAATAAATGACACATTTATATTTTAGAGTCAGGAAAATAATGTCCATTTTTGTTGTGTGATCTGGCTCCCATTAATATTTCTCTATTGGTATTCCTCATTAGAATTTCCTTTTCTAACATATACCTGTTCTTCAAAGGTAATGTATACTGCTGTTTTACTGAGGATATCTTTCATGCATTTGAGACATATATATTGACTATAGACTATGTTCTAGGCCAGGGGTGGGCAAACTTTTTGACTCGAGGGCCACAATGGGTTCTTAAACTGGACCGAAGGGCCAGAACAAAAGCATGGATGGAGTGTTTGTGTGAACTAATATAAATTCAAAGTAAACATCATTACATAAAAGGGTACGGTCTTTTTTTTTTTTTAGTTTTATTCTTTTCAAACGTGCTGGATCCGGCCCGCGGGCTGTAGTTTGCCCACGGCTGTTCTAGGCACTGTTCAGAGTATAGGATGCTGAAAAACAGAAGTCTACAAACTAATGATGGAGCAATAATATCCTATATAATAAAGAGGTAACATGCAAATTGACCATCATTCCAACACAGAAGATGGCCGCCCCCATGTGGTCAAAGATGGCCACCCCATGTGGACACAAGATGGCCGGCAGGGGAGGGTCATTGTGGGCAATCAGGTTAGCAGGGGAGGGCAGTTGGGAAGGACCAGGCCTGAAAGGGAGGGCAGTGGGGGTGACCAGGCCTGCAATGGTGGTCAGTGGGGGGGGACCCAGGCCTGCAGGGGATGGCAGTTGGGGGGACCAGGCCAACAGGGGAGGGCAATTAGGGGCAATCGAGCTGACAGGGGAGGGCAGTTAGGGGTGACCAGGCCAGCAGGGGAATGCAGTTAGGGGCAACCAGGCTGGCAAGGGAGAAAAGTTAAGGATGGGCAGTTGGGGGGCAACTAGGCCTGCAGGGGAGGACAGTTAGGGGAAATTGGGCAGGCAGGGGAGCAGTTAAGCATTGATCAGGCTGGCAGGGAGTAGTTAGGGGGTGATCAGGCTGGCAGGTAGAAGCAGTTAGGGGCAATCAGGCAGGCAGGCAGGGAGGCGAGTGGTTGGGAGCCAGCAGTCCTGGACTGTGAGAGGGATGTCCCGACTGCAGTTTAGACCCAATCACACAGGGATCAGGCCTAAACCGGCAGTTGGACATCCCCTGATGGGTCCCAGGTTGGAGAGGGTGCAGGCTGAGCTGAAATTCATGCACGGGGCCCTCTAGTAATCAAATAAAAATGATAATATAATATACCTGATGGTGAAGATGCTATAAAGAAAAGTAAATCATATCAAATGGAGGGAGTGAATAGTGGGTGTTATTTTTTATAGAGTTTAGCCAAGACTTGCCAACGGCTGACACTTTAACACAAACCTCAATGAAGACTGAGCGAGAGACTAAGAGGGAGAGTGTTTCCCAGGGAGAAGGAACAGCCAGTACAAAGACCCTGAGGAAGATGGTTGTTTTTTAGAAAATGAAGGCTTGGGAGTTTGAAGATGGCATCATGTGGCAGATTATTCTTGTACCTCCTCCCAGAACCTAACTGGCAATAAAACTAAATTAGGGAATATTCACTCTGAATTATCAACTGAAGACTAGCTGAAGAGGAGACTTTTAAAGAAGGAAGGGCAGAAACCACCTTGAGAGTGACAAGAAGGCTGTGGTTTCGGGAGGGGCAGGCCAAGATAAGGAGGGATATCTCAGCTGTGGGGGTTTCCCTCTGAGAGTAGAGGCCTGTACACCAGGCTGGGCTCCCCAACTTCCAGGGCCAGAGCCAGGAACACCTGCCCACATAGCATCCATCAGTGAAAAGCAGCAGGGCTTCTACCAGCAGAGGGCGATGGAGCCTGCTGGAGATAAAGCCACTTTGTTTTTATTTACTTATATATTTTTATTTTTAAAATATTTATTATTGAAAGTATTACATATGCTCCCTTGTTTCCCCCATTGACCTCTTCCAGCCTGCTCCTGTCCTCTAGCCCAGGCCTTTATCACCCTATTCTCTGTGTCCATCTGTTATTCATATATGCATATAAGTTCTTTGTTTGGTTTCTTCCCACTCACTCGCCCTCCCCTGCCTTCCCTCTGAGGTTCAATAGTTTGTACCATGCTTCTATGTCTCTGCATCAGTTTTGTTTGTCAGTTTCTTTTGTTCATTAGATTCTACATGTGAGTGAGGTCATGTAATACTTGTCTTTCTCTCACTGGCTTATTTCACTTAGCATAGTACTTTCCATATCCATCCACGTGATTGCCAATGGTAAGAGTTCTTTCCTTTTTATAGCTGCATAGTATTCTATTGTGTAAATGTAGAACAGCTTTTTTTATCCACTCATGTGCTGATAGGCACTTGGGTTGTTTCCGAATGTTAGCTATTGTAAATTGCACTGCTGAGGACATAGGGGTGCATATATTCTTTCTGATTGGTATTTCTGATTTCTTAGGATATATTCCCAGGAGTGGGATCACTGGGTCAAATGGGAGTTCCTTTTCTAATTTTTGAGGAAACTCCATACTGTTCTCCACAGAGGACGCCACTTTGTTTTTCAAAGGGTCAGATCACAGAATTTTAGTTCACAGCCACTCACCCTGGCTTTTGTGGAGGGAGAGTTGTGCAGACTAGAGTACCTGAGAAGAGTCTGGGATTAGAAGCATTAGAGAGAGACTTGGAGAGTAGCTTCCAGGATACCTGTGCTCAGTCATCCTTCCCAATTCTGCAGTAGCCATTTTTCCTGAGAGATGCAAGCCCCACCTCTCAGCTGCAGAAGCCCAACCTACAGGCCTGGTCAGACTCAGGAAGCATCAGTGACTGGCTTTGGGGTGAGGCCATTCTCCAAACTTTCCTGGGAACCTGACTGGCACCTCCCCCTCATGGAAGAACTGATAGAAATTACCAACTTTCAGCAGACCCCACTGGTTGCCATGAAAGAACTTATAGAAATTACTGACTTCCAGCAGACCCCTTGAGTGGATCTTCCTATGAGTGGATTCACCCTGCAAGGTTAGGGAAATACAGTCTAACCTCAGTTCTCAAATGTGTCCCAACGTGAACAATTCAGTTCTTGACCAAGTTGTTCAGAGCAACCATGTCTTGAGTGTCAAACAAACTTTGTGCATGATCAAAAGCGTCTTGCAAGACACAAAGGAAAGAATGAGAGTCAAGTATACTGTGCTGTGAATATTTTCATGTAATTTTTTGTTGTTTGCTTTGCTTTTGTTGTTGGTGAAATGGATGATTAGCACAATTTTAAAACCTAAAGTGGCCATCAGATGTACTGATGTTGCTAAGGGCATGAAAGTGCTCACAAAACAAAGATCATAGGCAATTGAAGAAGTAGAAAAACTGTTGTTGATTTGGATAAAGAAAAGTAGTTAGCCTATGACAGCGTTTTGGAGGCACTGATATGTAAAAAGTGAATATTGCACCCCTGGAATGAGTGCTGACAGTGATTCATTTAAGGCTAGTAAGGGGTGGCTCAATACATTAAGAAAAGAAGTGTTTGTTTCTAGATTATATAGTACTGTAGAAATGGACTTTATATAATATGGTTAAAGCAGGAAATCATTTGGGGATCTGGAACAAAGTAATTTGATTTACATTACAGTGGAGCCTTGACTTACAAGTTTAATTTGTTCCGTGAAGGAGCTCGTAACTCAAATTACTCGTATGTCAAATCACTGTGACATTCGCTGCGCCAACTAGCAGTGGGGTATCTGAAGCTGGCTCGTACGTAACCCGAATTTTAGCTCACAACTCAAAGCAAAAAATTGGCCGAGAGATGGCTCATATCTCGAAAAACTCGTTAGTCGGGACACTCGTAAGTCAAGGCCCCACTGTATTTCTAATGGAGAAAAAATGGTTTGGTTTTAAAACAATTATCTTGTCAAACAGCCTTCTGGAATAAATTAAGTTTGAGAACCATGGTTACACTGTATTCTGGGAGAGTCTCAGGTGTGTGGCTCTGGGACAGGGGAACATACCCACCATCTTCCCTGAAGTCTGAATGGCACCTCCCCCTCATGGGAGATACAGAGGTCCCATCTTCCCGATTCCGCCAACAGCCCTTTCAGAGACAGTTTTTTCAGTGACTAAATCTGATAGCAAGTGGGGATATGTAGGCGGGACAAGGTGGATCCCAAAGTGCCTTGGGATGTTTGCTGACCCACCTTTGAGGCCCACACTGCCATAAAGCTGACCTTGGAGAGCAGTCTGGTCCCTCCTCTGCAGTTAAGCTCAGTGGAGGCAGCCACAAAGGGGGATCACTTCAAGCTTCAAATAGGTTGCCGAGAACCAAATGTGGGCAGCTTCTGATGTTGGCTAGCACCAAAGTCCCTACTAGAAGGCCCAGAATCAACATACAAAATAGTCAGCCTCAGACAAAATAAGAGAAGTATACAAAGGAGATCCCAGGAGTGCATTAAAGTCTACCTAGTTGAACTCCACTTTGGTGTGTTTTTTTTTATGTCACTATTTTCTTTTTGCTTTGCTATTATTTCCTCTCTCTCTCTTATCTTTCACATTTCTTATTTTTCTCTTTCCTTGTTTATTCTATTTTTTCTTTCTTTTCCTTATTTTTTCCTTCTTTTCTTTTTCACTTTTTCTTCTTATTCGTTATTCTTATTTTCTCTCTCCCTTCTTTCCTTTCATATTCTTTCACCTCATTTTTTTTATTGTATTCTTATAATTTTCTTCTTTTATTATTCTTGTTCATGTTTCTCTTTCTTTTGTAGTTGTTTTTGTTGTTGGGCTCCTTGGTATGTTTTTGTTTTCTTTCTGGTTTTATTTGATCAGCACCTATAAAACAGCCTCACAGTCAGGCAACCTGAGGATGGATCCTACCCACAAATGGCCCAACATCTACCAAGACCCAATTAAACAGAAGAGCCCTCAAAACACACACACAAGGGACATAGCATTCAACTCAGGAGATAAAACAGGCTGCACCACTGGGCCCTACAGGATACTTTCTTTGAAAGACCACCCCACGAAGACTGGGAATCATAGCATTTCTATCTAATACATAGAAACAAACACAAAGAAACAGCTTGTGGAGAAAAGATACAATCCCCAAATGAAATAAAAGGAAGAATCTCCAGAAAAAGAGCTAAATAAAATGGAGGCAAGCAATTTATCAGACATAGAGTTCAAAGTAATAAAGATACTCAAGGAACTTAGTGAAAACTACAAGGATCATAATGGGAACTACAAGGAACTTAGTGGGAACTGCATCAGCATGAAAAAGGACATAGAAACCATGAATAAGAACCATTCAGAAATGAAGAATACTACCTAGTGAAAGAAATAGACTTACATTTCCAGAAAGCACAAAAGTGCCACACAATAGGTACCCAAAAAGGCCCACCCCAAGACACATCATAATTAAAATGCCAAGCATTAAAGACAAAGAGAGATTCTTAAAAGTAGCAAAAGAGCCCTAACCGGTTTGGCTCAGTGGATAGAGCGTTGGCCTGCGGACTGAAGGGTCCCAGGTTCTATTCCGGTCAAGGGCATGTACCTTGGTTGCAGGCACATCCAAAATAGGGGGTGTGCAGGAGGCAGCTGGTCAATGTTTCTCTCTCATTGATGTTTCTAACTCTCTATCCCTCTCCCTTTCTCTCTGTAAAAAAATTAATAAAGTATATATTTTTAAAAAGTAGCAAAAGAAAAGCAGTTAGTTACTTACAAGGGAGCACCTATATGCTGTCAGCTGATTTATCAACAGAATATTTTCTGGCAAGAAGGTAGTAGCAAGTAATATTCAAAGTGATGAATAGCAAGGATCTACAACCAATATTATTCTACCAGCAAAGCTATCATTTATAAGTAATGATCAGATAAAGATCTTCACAGAAAAGCAAAAGCAAAAGGAGTTCACCACCAAACCAGTATTACATGAAATGTTGAAAGGTATTCTTTAAGAAGAGGAGGAAGAAGAAGAGAAAAAAGATATAAAATATAAACAATAAAATGGCAATAAATACATATCTATAAAAGAATCTAAAAATAAAAATAACAAACATAGAATCTAAATAAACTGATGAATAAAATAGAAGCAGAAGAGCAAGGGAACATGGAGCAGATTGTCGAATCTCAGAAGGAAGGGTTGAGGAGGGAGGGGGAAGACATCAACTAAAGAACTTATATGCGTATATGCCTTACCTATGCACAGATACAATTGGGTGTTGAAGGCCGGGAGCAGGGTAATAACCCAGTGGAGGTTGGCAATGGGGGGAAAAATAGAGGGCATCTGTAATACTCTCAACAATAAAGATTTAAAATAAAAGAAATGAAGAACACCATATGTGACATTAAGAATACACTGAAAGGGATAAAAATTAAGCTGGATGAAGCAGAGAAACAAAAATAAAATAAATTTAAAATAATGAGGATAGTTTAAGGAAAATTTGGGAAAACTTCAATTGTAACAATATACACATCATAGAAGTAGAGAAGGAAAAGAACGTGAAAAAAGATATAAACCTAGTTTGAATAAAAATGATAACCTGTTAAAGGAAAAATTGAAACACGTTCAGAAAGCACAGAGTCTCAATCAAGATGAACTCAAGAGAACCATGCAAGATACATAATATTAAATTGGCAAAGGTTCAAGACAGAGTAATAATGTTAAAGGCATCATGAGATAAACAGTTAGTTTCCTACAAAGGAGTTTCCATAAGGCTTTCAGCTGATTTCTCAACAGAAACACTGTGTCAAGAAGTGATTGGCATAACTTATTCAATGTAATGAAAAGTGAGGTTCTGAAACCAACACTACTCTATCCAGCAAGGCTTTCACTCAAAATCAATTATGAAATAAAGAGCTTCCTGTTAGGTCGGAGAGAGCCCAGGATCCGATACATGCAGACATGTGATGAGACAATGGACCCCCCCGCCCCCCCAGCATTTCTAACAGATCAGCGTGCCAGACACAGATACTGGCTTCTCCAGGACCCCCACACAGATACTGACTCCTTCCTGAATACCTTGCTGACCCCCTGCAGCTGAAACTTCCTCAACTGAATACCTCAGCTCATGTCCCCGCCCCTCACCCAACCGCGGTATAAAAAAAGCGCCCCCCCTCCCTGTTGGCGTGAATCCACGTGCCCTGTCCTTGGGGATACGTGGGTCTCCCGGGGACGCAGAAATAAACCTTTTCCTTTCCTTTCTTTTCTGATTCACTGGACTCTATTTCTTGCGCCGCCTCCTGAGCCACCTAACCTAACACTTCCCAGACAAAAAAAAAAAAGGCTAAAGAATTTTAACACCACCAAACAAGCATTGTAAGAAATGTTAATGGGACTACCTTAATAATGAGAAGAAATAGAGAAACATAGGCATAACACATTAAAATGGCAATAAATTGGTACCTATCAATAATAACCTTAAGTGTAAGTGAATGAAATGCTTGAATCAAAAGACATAAGGTAGCTGAATGAATAAGAAAATATGACCCAAATACATGCTGTCTACAAGAGACTCAGCTGAGAAAAATATGTCTCACACAGGATGAGATTGATGGGATGGAAAAAGCAAATTTTCATACAAATAGAAGTGAAGATAAAGCCTGGAAACAATATTCATATCTAACAAAACTGACTTCAAAATGAAGGCCATAACAAGAGGCAAGGAAGATCACTATATAATACTAAAGGGATTGATACAACAAGAGGATATAACCCTGTTAAACATATATGCACCCAGTATAGGGAAAGCCAAATATATAAAAACAACTTCTAGAGGACTTAAAGGAAGAGATCGACAGCTGTACAATCATAGTAGGGAACTATAACACCCTGCTGACATCAGTGGATAGATCTTCTAGACAAAAAATCAGTAAGAAAACAGCGACCTGAAATAACACACTAGAAAAAATGGATTTAATTAATTATATTCCACTAAAAGCAGCAAAATGTACATTCTTTTCAAGTGCACATGGGACATTCTCAACAATAGACCACATATTAGAAATCAAAATAAGTCCCTACAAGTTCAAGAGGATTGAAATCATATCAAGCTTCTTCTCAGATCACAATGGCATGAAACTAGAGATGAATTATAAAAAAACACCCCAACCTTCAAACACATGGAGGCTAAATACCATTTTGGTAAACAATGAATGGACTACCAATGAGATCAAGAGAAAAAAAACTTTTCCTGGAAATAAATGAAAATGGACACACAACAACCCAGAATCTATGGGACCCCGGAAAAGCAGTCCTGAGAGGAAAGTTCATAGCACCACAGGCCTATCTCAAGAACCAAGAAAATTTTCCAATAAACTATTTAACCCTACAACTTAAAAAATTAGGAATAAAACAACAAGAAAAGCTCAGAGTAAGTAGAAGGAAGGAAATAGTAAAGATCAGAGTGGAAATAAATGACATAGAGAACAAAGAAACAATACAAAATATCAATGAAACCAAGAGCTGGTTCTTTGAAAAGATAAACAATATCGATGCACTTTTAGCCTGACTCATCAAGAAACAAAGAGGGAGGATCCAAATAAAGAAAATCAGAAACAGAATTAGTGAAGTACCAACTGACACCACAGAAAAAAGGATTGTAAAAAAAATACTATGAACAACTACATGCCAACAGGTTGGACAATGTGGACAAAATGGGAAAATTCCTAGAAACATACAATTTTCCAAAATTGAATTAGGAAGAATCAGAAAACCTGAATAGGCCAATAACAACTGATTAAATTGAATCAGTAATAAAAAAAACCTCTCAGGAAACAAAATCCCTGGGCCAGAGGACTTCACCTGGGAGTTTTATCAAACATTCAAAGAAGAAGTAACACCTATGGACCTTAAAAATTTTAAGAGGAAGGAAGCCTCTGAAGCTCTATTTATGAGGCCAGCATTATCATAATTCCAAACTGAGATAAAGACACTACAAAGAAAGAAAATTACTGGCCAATATTCCTGATGATCATAGATGTTAAAATCCTCAACAAAATATTGACAAATCAGAATCAGCAACATATTAAAAAGATCATACATCATGACTACATTGGATTTATTCCAGGGATGCAAGGCTGGTACAATATTCACAAATCAATAAATGTCAAACATCACATAAACAAATTGAAAGACAAAAATTGCAGAATCCTATAAATAGATGCAGAAAAAGCATTTGTTAAAATACAAAACCCAGTTTTGATAAAAACTCTCAGCAAAGTGGGAATAGAGGGATTGTACCTCTATATTACAAAGGTCACATATGACAAAGCTACAGCAAACATCATACTTGAAAGGCAAAAACTAAAACTATTTTCCCTAAGAGCCTGTATAAGATAGGGATGTCCACTTTCACAACTCTTACTCAACATAGAACTGGAAGTCCTAGCCACAGCAATCAGACAAGAAGAAAACGTAAAATGCATCCAAATTGGAAAGTAGGGAGTAAAACTGTCATTATTCGCATATGACATACTACTGTCCAAATGGTGGTGCTATTTAACTCAGAGTTTCACAGCCTCAGCACTGTTGGCATCTGGGACAGACTGTTCTCTGTGGTGAGGTCTGTCCTGTGAGTTGAAGGTTGTTTACAGCATCCATGCTTCCACCCATCCCTCTCCAGTGTGACAGTCACAAATCTGTCTGGACATAGCTCAATGGCTCTTGGTTGGGGGGTTGGGGGAGGGGCAGGGAAGGGGACCACCCCTGATTAGAACCATAGTTTAAATTTCATAATTTAAACATATTTTAATAGCATTGATATGATTGCAATGTAATGATAACGAGTATGAAAAACCATCAAAAGTGTGAGGAGCAGTCACACTATGAATTTTTATGTAGCCACTGAAATAAATACATTTATTAATCAAGCAAACAAACAGCAATCTTTTGCCTCTGGGCTAACTAGAATGAGCTCTCAGGTGACAACAGGTAAATGTTCCTGGCTTCCATTCTCTGTGACCCTCTCTCTCATGCAGGGTCAGCTGGGTTTTGAACTCACCTTGATAAGATCCGTGAGAGGAAGGTCATTATGGGGATGTCTGAATTCCTCCCTGAATGGTTGATGATGGAGACTAAAGTTCTGTTCACAGGCAAGACAGCAGGAAGGTGTGCAGCCTCAGTCCCCAGCCAGAGTTGGGACTACGAACAAACAAATAACGGTGAGAAATAAACATAACCATACTCCTCCCAGGCTAAGTTTACACATGATGGGAGACTGGAGATGAGGAGATATTTATAATTCCCCATACCTGCTCTGCAGGCACATTTCTCTCTTGTTTCTCCAGCCTCCAAGCACACGAATATGATAGATCTTTTAGCAAGGAGAGGATTAGGGGAGCAAATGGAACAGGGTTGCTAATTGGCTGACTTTAGGATAGAAGATGAGCCAGGCTCATCCAGGTGGGACTAAAGTAACCACAATGGTTCTTTAATGTTGAAGAGAGAAACAAAAGAATAGGACTCAGAGAGACTTTGAAAATGCTACACAGCTGGCTTAAGATGGAAGAAGGAACATGAGCCAATTATGCAGGCAGCCAGCAACACTGAAAGGCATTAGAAAGAAACACATCCTTCCCTGAGCCTCTAGCCCTGCACACCTCTTGTCTCTTGTCTCTGGGGTAGGCTGCTTAGACACAGTGACTCAGGTAAAAGTTTTCAGGTTCCATCCTCGCTGACCCTTTCCTGATGTACCTGCTGGCCTCCCAGGCTCACCTGGATGGGTCTCTGAGTAGGAGGTTCTGTGTGGAAGTCTGAATTGCTCCCTGGTTGGTTGATGATGAGACTGAAGCTCTGTCCCGACATGAGACAGAAGGAAGGAGTGAAGCATCAGTTCCTGAGCCAGCTTAGGAATCAAAAGCAACAGCCATGTGCTGTCCCCCAGCGTTGTTCATACAGGACTGCACAGGGGAGATGTCTACATCTCTCTCTATACCTGCTCATCAGGCACATTTCCCTTGTGTTATTCCAACTTCTAAGCACATGATTTCCCTATGGGCCTCTAGAATAAACAGAAAGGAAAATTTTCCTAATGATTCTCTGATCCCAGGAGACCAGGTTGTAAGTCAAGTGTACTTAGTTTTTATGACTTTATGTCTTCATGTCGCCTGTTTTGAAGGGCCGAAAGACCTATTACTCTACCTCACCCCTGACTTCCCTTTTTCTTCGAAGTCTGATTGGGGGTGGGACACAGCCCTGATGTCTCTAGAGAATTGCTATTCTCCTCTTCAATATGGCAGAACTGCACTCCTTTGATATGCAATCTTCGGTACCACACACTTTGGTTCCTGACACATTTGTCAAAATAATTAGGGAGTTTACACTTATATCACCAGTTAAAAGGTATCATTTAGAGCCTCACAAAATATTGATTAATATTCCTCTCCAGTGTGCCTCTGGTGGCTGAGCATTGTCCCATGCACCTACAGGTTGTTGGCATGCCCATTTTGCACGCTTGATCCCCAGTAGGTGTTGTGCAGGAGGCAGCCCATCAATGCTTCTCTCTCATGGATGTTTCTGTCTCTCTTTCTCTCTAAAAATTCAATAAAAACATTTTTTTTAAATTAAATCTTTATTGTTCAGGTTACATTTGTTCCTCTTTTTTTCCCCCCCATAACTCCCCTCCTCCCAGTTCCCGCCCCCCCCTCCGCCCTCACTCCCCACCCACTGTCCTCATCCATAGGTGCACGATTTTTGTCCAGTCTCTTCCCGCATCTCCCATTCCCCTTTCCCCCCCAAGAATAGTCAGTCCATTCCCTTTCTATGTCCCTGATTCATTATAATCACCAGTTCATTCTGTACATCAGATTATTTATTCACTTGATTCTTAGATTCACTTGTTGATAGATGCATGTTTGTTGTTCACAATTTGTATCTTTACCTTTTTCTTCTTCCTCCTCTTAAAGGATACCTTTCAGCATTTCATATAATACTGGTTTGGTGGTGATGAACTCCTTTAGCTTTTCCTTATCTGTGAAGCTCTTTATCTGACCTTCAATTCTGAATGATAGCTTTGCTGGATAAAGTAATCTTGGTTGTAGGTTCTTGCTATTCATCACTTTGAATATTTCTTGCCATTCCCTTCTGGCCTGCAAAGTTTCTGTTGAGAAATCAGCTGACAGTCGTATGGGTATTCCCTTGTAGGTAATTGAGTCTCTTTCTCTTGCTGCTTTTAAGATTCTCTCTTTGTCTTTTGCTCTTGGCATTTTAATTATGATGTGTCTTGGTGTGGTCCTCTTTGGATTCCTTTTGTTTGGGGTTCTCTGCGCTTCTTGGACCTGTAAGTCCATTTCTTTCACCAGGTGGGGGAAGTTTTCTGCCATTATTTCTTCAAATAGGTTTTCAATTTCTTGCTCTCTCTCATCTTCTGGCACCCCTATTATTCTGATGTTGGTACGCTTGAAGCTGTCCCAGAGGCTCCTTACACTATCTTCGTATTTTCGGATTCTTTTTTCATTTTGCTTTTCCGGTTGGGTGTTTTTTGCTTCTTCGCATTTCAAATCTTTGACTTGATTCTTGCGCTCCTCTGGTCTGCTATTGGGTGTCTGTATAATATTCTTTATTTCAGTCCGTGTATGCTTAATTTCTAGTTGGTTCTTTATCATAGCATCGAGGGTCTCATTAGTTTTCGTGACTCTCTCCTCAAGTTTATTGACAGCTTCTAGCACATTTTTGCAAGCCCTCAAAATTGCGATTTTTAGCTCTATATCCTCCATTTCTGTCATGTTTTTTTGTCTCCGCATTTTTTATGCTTTCTTGGTGCACCCCCTAGTGGTCTTTGTGCGCAGTCTTGTTCTAGTTGAGCCTTGATTGTTGTAGTTAATACTAGAGGGATTTGACCACCAGGCCGACTGGCTGTGTGAATCAGCTGTGTCTGCCGCGGAAAACTTCTGTCCTCTGGGGAGGTGCTAATCTAGCCTTTGCCTGAGGCGATCCGGCAAATGGCTCTGCGCAGGGCTTGGGCGGGGCGGGCTCAACAGGGCGGGCGGAGGGAGCGGTTATGGCCCCTCTCAGTCCCGTTCCCAGAGGCTCTGCTTCTCAGAACCCCAGGAACCGCTGCAAACCTCGGAGAGAAAGCTGCCCTCACGTTCCAACCGATGCCAGACAATCCCGCACTGCGCCTCCTCTGAGCCTCGGTGTGCTGTTATTTTTCCTTCTAGTTGAAGAGTCTCTCCTCAGCCAGCCTTCCTGTGGTTCTGGGTGATGTCCGTTCCGTCTTTTAGTTGTATTTTTGAAGTGGTTGTTTGCGGCAGCAGTCTGCGGTGTTTACCTATGCCGCCATCTTGGTCCAACCCCCCAATAAAAACATTTTAAAGTATTAAGTATAAGAGATACATTTAGATATTTTTTATGTCACATGACCTGAGCTTATCGTTTTGTAGAAATTGTCTGATTTAATCTTTAGGACAGTCCATTCTATTAGGTAATATTTCTTTTTGAAATGACCATGTGATTTTATTCCCATTCATTCTATTAATGTCAGGCATTACATTGGTTGATTTCTATCTTTTGAAAAAAATCTTTATCGTTCCCTTTTTTCCTCATTGACCTCTCCCAACCCTCTTGGGTCCCACCTCCCCACAGGACTTCACCAGCTTATTGTCTGTGTCCATCGGTTATGCGTATATGCATATGAGTTCACTAGTTGATCTCTTTCCACCTCACCCTTCCCTGCCTTTCCTCTGAGGTTTGACAGTCTATTCGATGATTCTGTGACTCTGGGTCTACTTTTGTTCATCAGTTTATGTTGTTCATTATATTCCACAAATGAGTGGAATCTTTTGATATTTATCTTTCTCTGACTGGCTTATTACACTTAGCATAATGCTCTCCAGATCCATCCATGCTGTTGCAAATGGTTAGAGTTCTTTCTTTTTTTACAGCTGTGTAGTATTCCATTGTATAGATGCATCACAGTTGTTGTTTTGTTTATTGTCTAAAGTTTTACATATGTCTCCTTTTTTCCCAATTGATCCACCTTCCCCCTAGCCATTCCCACCCTGGGCAAGCCCCCACCGCCCCAGTGTCTGTGTCCATTGGTTATGCTAATATGTATGCATACAAGTCCTTTGCATTGGTTATGCTAATATGCATGCATACAAGTCCTTTGGTTAAAGTAAACTGGATAAAAAAAAAGTATACTGGTGAAAATCCTTAAATCGTGCTGGTCTTTTCAATTCCTGTTCCATCTTGGGTATCTGGGGTTCTGTGCTGTCATTTCCTAAGTCTGTCATGCCCTGCATGAACTCTTGTTTGGACAACTTGCACTGTGTTGCTGCTCTGAACTTCCACGCAATGATCATCACAGAACTGCTGTACGTCATCTATTCTGATTTTATTTTCACCTTGAGGATCATTGTATCTAGTGCATAGATGTTCTAACTTCTTCCTGTCCAATGATCCTTTTACACTGATCAAATATATATGGTTCAGGATTTGGGGAAAAAAGTGGTCTGTTAGAATATCTAACTTCCAGTCATTTTGAGACAGGAAACTTACTGCTGGTTTTTCACTAGGTTGTGTGAAGATCATAAAGTAAGCATGGGTATCCTTCTGCAACAACTTAACCTTGATCATGGTGTGTCCTCCAGGCCTCTTCCCTCCTCCTCCAGCTCCAGGGTGAATGGAGGTTAGGTGGCTCCTCTCCCAGGCTCCTGGGCTTTAGTTCATGCACAGTGTGGGGAAGCCCTTGGCACAGCTGAAGAAGCGGCCCTGGGCCTGGGAGAGGCAGAGGGTTGGGGGCAGATGTCAGGAGCCCCTCATGACCTTTCTCCTGGGGGCGTGGTCCTCTCAGGCAGGTGTGATTCATCCTTTGATTATACAGATTGAAGATATTCCTAAGTGTAAAGATATTCCTGAGTATATATATATATATATATGATATTTAGATTGTTCTCTCACTGTCCCTTTGGTGGATTTGAAAAAAAATTTAGAAAAGGGGAGATATTTAATTTAGAGCACTTAGAAGGAGTCACATTTGTATGAAACACATTGAAAAATTTCAAACAGAAACAGGAAAATAGTTCAGAAAAACACACATAAAACAATTCGTGTAATTCTTCACCCAGATGAATAAGGAAACTGATACATGGACATCATATTCCACACTTTATTTTTTTATTTTTACTATTATTTTATTATTGATTTTTAGAGAGAGAGGAAGGGAGACATAGATACAGCAGTAGATATAGGTAAGTAAATGATAGATAAGAGATAGATAGATAGATAGACAGATAGATAGATAGATGATAGATAGATAGGGACAGAGGCATTGATGTGAGAGAGAAACATTGATGGACTGCCTCCTGAATGCACCCCACCTGGGATGGAAACCACAACCTAGGTATATGCTCTGACCTGGAATCAAACACACAACACTTTTTGGTGTACAGGAAGATGCTCCAACCAAGTGAGCCATTGGCCAGGTCAATATTCCACACTTTAGTCACGTGCAGCATGAAAAATATTTTTGAAGAGTGATAAATTGTATGACTGCTTTTTGCTTTATCATATTTAAGGTCATCTCTGACTCTAACCTTATTAGATCACTCTATTTATTAAAATGTATGGATCCATGGGGACGCTTCTTGGAAACATGTATTGGGTAGTCAATTTTTGCCAGTGGCTAAGATAGGCATATGGACACACAGTTGAATAACAGAATGAAGTCTATAAAACCAGGAGACCAGCTATAAAACATACTAGCATGTGAAAGTCTACATTATCAAGAAGAGTTGTGCAGTTAGTGCTATAAAAAATAATGGTGAACATGTAAGTGAAAACTGTGGTCTCAGATGTTCTTCTACAATAAAATTATATAAATGACTAGTAGCCAAGTATAGTTTTGTCCTTAGGGGTAGTACAGTTCATGACTATTCTTTCAGGAAAACAATATAAAAATTACTTGGAATGATATATGTCATAAGAGAAGAAATTATGCTAAAGTAATTCATGTTAACCCATGAAATAAATAAATATTTCCAATTTGTTATGGTCCAAACATTGGATTAATTTGTGTCAGACTTCTCTCTCTGAGGCTAGAAACCTGTATTCCTGGGCAATTCTTCAACCTAGTACAGTTGGCTCTTGAAAAGCTTACCTACCAAGGAATCTTTGCAGGGCCCTCTTTATGTCATTGTTCCTCAGACTGTAGATGAAAGGATTCAGCATGGGTGTGACCACTGTGTACATCACCGAGGCTGTTGCACTTGAGTGTGCATTTTGGGTAGCAGTAAAGCTGAGGTAAACTCCAAGGCTAGTACTGTAAAATAAGGAGACAACTGAGAGGTGAGATGCACAGGTAGAAAAGGCTTTATACTTCCCCTGAGCTGATGGGATTCCACATATGGAAGAAAGTATCTTAGAGTAAGAGTAAAGGATCCCAGCAAAGGGACCACCACCTAGAAGTCCAGCTGAAAAATACATTATAATGTTGTTAAGAAAGGTGTCAGAACAGGCAATGTGGACCACCTGACTGAGTTCACAGAAAAAGTGGGGGATTTTCAAGTCTGAGCAGAAGCGCAGACCCAACACCATTAAGCTATTTAGCAAGGAATTCAGGACACTCATGATCCAGGACACCAGAACCAGCAGTCCACAGAGCTGGGGATTCATGATGACCATGTAGTGCAGGGGGTGGCAGATGGCCACAAACCGGTCATAGGCCATCACAGTCAGGATCATGTTGTCCAACATTGCAAAAAGTATATAAAAATACATCTGTGTGATGCAGCCTTGATAGGTAATGACTTTGCTCTGTGTCTGGATGTTCCATAGCATCTTTGGGATGGTGGTGGAGGTGAAACAGATGTCTACCAAGGACAGGTTGGAGAGGAAGAAGTACATGGGTGTGTGGAGGTGGGAGTCTGAGCTGACGGCCAGGATGATGAGCAGGTTTCCCAACACAGTGACCAGGTACATGGAGAGGAAAAGTCCAAATATGAGGGGCTGCAGTTCCAGTGTCTGTGAAAGTCCCAGGAGAAGAAATTCTGAAATTTGTGTACCATTGCCTGGTTCCATGTGTTGGAGGTGACTAAAAAAAAAAGTATAATTAATTTTCACATTAGTATGCATTACTGAGAATAAATGACACATTTATATTTTAGAGTCAGGAAAATAATCTCCATTTTTGTTGTGTGATCTGGTCCCCGTTAATGTATCTCTATTGGCATTCCTCATTAGAATTTCCTTTTCTAACAGGAACCTGTTCTTCAAAGGTAATGTATACTGCTGTTTTACTGAGGATATCTTTCATGCATTTGAGAAATATTTATTGACTATAGACCATGTTCTAGGCACTCTTCAGAGTATAGGACTCTGAAAAACAAAAATTTACAAACTAATGATGGAGCAATAATATAATCAAATAAAATGATAAATAATATATCTATATTAATATATCTGATGGTGGAGATGCTATAAAGTAAAGTAAATAACATTATATGAAGAGAGTGGATGGAGGGTGTTCTTTTTTTATAGAGTTTAGCCAAGTCTTACCAATGGCTGACACTTTAACACACACCTGAATGAGGACTGAGGAGAGACTAAGTTGGAGAGCGTTTTCCAGGGAGAAGGAACAGCCAGTACAAAGGCCTGAAGAAGATGGTTGTTTTAGAAAATGAAGGCTCGGGAGTTTATAGATAGCAGCATGTGGGAGGATTATTCTTGCAGCTTCTCCCAGAACCAAACTTGCAATAAAACTAAATTAGGGAATATTCACCCTGAATTACCAACTGAAGACTAGCTGAAGAGGAAACTATTAAAGAAGGAAGGGCAGAAACCACCTCGAGAGTGATAGGGAGGTTGTGGTTTGGGGAGGGGCTGGCACCACTCCCACAGGGCAGGCCAAGTTGAGGAGGGATATCTCAGCTGTGGGGGTTTCCCCCTGAGAGTAGTGAGGCCCATATACCAGGCTGGGCTCTCAAGCTTCCCGGGCCAGAGCCAGGAACACCTACCCACAGAGCTTCCATCAGTGAAAAGCAGCAGGGCTTCTACCAGCAAGGGACAATAGAGCCTGCTGGAGATAAAGCAATTTTGTTTTTATTTACTTATATATTTTTATTTTTAAAATATTTATTATTGAAAGTATTACATATGCTCCCTTGTTTCCCCCATTGACCTCTTCCAGCTTGCTCCTTGTCCTCCAGTCCAGACCTTCATCACCCTATTCTCTGTGTCCATGGGTTATGCATATCTACACTAATAAAAGAGAAACATGCAAATTGGTTGTCACTCCACTGTGCCCACTAGCCAATTAAGAGTGACTATGCAAATTAACCCAACAAAGATGGTGGGTTAATTTGCATATGCAGGCGTGGAGCAAAGACTGAAGACTGAAAATGACTGAAGACTGAAGAGGCTTGACTTCTAGGCTGTGGCTGGAGTGGAGAAGCCTCCAGGCTTGGCTTCTCCAGTGCAGCCAGAGCAAAGGCCTGGGTCTCGAGTGCTGGAGGAAAACTGGTGCCGACTGTCAGGGGAAGGAAGGCCTATTGCAAGAATCTCTTCATGCAATGGGCCTCTAGTATGCATATAAATTCTTTGGTCTCTTCCCACTCACTCACCCTCCCCTACCTTCCCTCTGAGGTTCAAAAGTCTGTTCCATTCTTCTATGTCTCTGGATCAGTTTTGTTTGTCAGTTTCTTTTGTTCATTAGATTCCACATGTGAGTGAGGTCATGTGATACTTGTCTTTCTCTCACTGGCTTATTTCACTTAGCATAGTACTTTCCATATCCATCCACGTGATTGCCAATGGTAAGAGTTCTTTCCTTTTTATAGCTGCATAGTATTCTATTGTGTAAATGTAGCACAGCTTTTTTTATCCACTCATGTACCGATAGGCACTTGGGCTGTTTCTGAATCTTAGCTATTGTAAATAGCACTGCTGTGAACATAGGGGTGCATATATTCTTTCTGATTGGTATTTCTGATTTCCTAGGATATATTCTCAGGAGTGGGATCACTGGGTCAAATGGGAGTTGCATTTTTAATTTTTTGAGGATATTCCACACTGTTTTCCACAGAGGAAGCTACGTTGTTTTTTAAAGAGTCAGATCACAGAATTTTAGTTCACAGCCACTCACCCTGGCTTCAGTGGAGTGGGGTGGTGCAGACTGGAGTCGCCTGAGAACAATCTGGGGTTAGAAGCATTGGGGAGAGACATGGAGAGTAGCTTCCAAGATACCTGTGCTCAGTCATCCTCCGCAACTCTGCAACAGCCATTTTTCCTGAGAGGTTCAAGCCTCTCCCCTTAGCTGTAGAAGCCCAACCTACAGGCCTGGTCAGACTCAGGAAGCATCAGTGACTGGCTTTGGGGTGAGGCCATTCTCCAAACTTTCCTGGGAACCTGACTGGCACCTCCCTCTCATTGGAGAGCTGATAGAAATTACTGACTTCCAGCAGATCCCACTGTCCTGCCTATGAGTGGATTTGCCCTGCAAGGTTAGGGAAATACAGTCTAACCTGGGTTCTCAAATGTGTCCCAACGTGAACAATTCAGTTCTTGACCAAGTTGTTCAGAGCAACCATGTCTTGAGTGTCAAACAAACTTTGTGCATGATCAAAAGAGTCTTGCAAGACACAAACAAAGGAAAGAATGAGAGTCAAGTATACAGTGCTGTGAATATTTTCACGTAGGTTTTTTTTCCTGTTGTTTGTTTTGCTTTTGTTGTTGGTGAAATGGATGATTAGCGCAATTTTAAAACCTAAAGAGGCCATCAGATGTGCTGATGTTGCTAAGGGCATGAAAGTGCTCACAAAACAAAGACCATAGGCAATTGAAGAGGTACAAAAACTGTTGTTGATTTGGATAAAGAAAAGCAGTTAGCCTGTGACAGCATTTTGGAGGCAATGATATGTGAAAAAGTGAATATTGCACCCCTGGACTGAGTGATAAAAGTGATTCATTTAAGGCTAGTAAGGGGTGGTTCAATAAATTAAGAAAAGAAGTGTTTGTTTCTAGATTATACAGTACTGTAGAAATGGACTCTGTATAATATGGTTAAAACAGGAAATCATTTGGGGATCTGGAACAAAGTAATTTGGTTTACATCATTTCTAATGGAGAAAAAATGGTTTGGTTTTAAAACAATTATCTTGTCAAACAGCCTTCTGGAATAAATTAAGTTTGAGAACCATGGTTACACTGTATTCTGGGAGAGTCTCAGGTGTGTGGCTCTGGGATAGAGGAACACACCCAACATCTTCCCTGAAGTCTGAATGGCACCCCCCCTCATGGGAGATACAGAGGTCCCATCTTCCTGATTTTGCCAAAAGCCCTTTCAGAAACAGTTTTTTCAGTGACTAAATCTGATAGCAAGTGGGGATTAATAGGTGGACAAGGTGGACCCCAAAGTGCCTTGGGATGTTTGCTGACCCACCTTTGAGGCCCACACTGCTATAAAGCTGACCTTGGAGAGCAGCCTGGTCCCTCTGCAGTTAAGCTCAGTGGAGGCAGCCACAAAGGGGGATCACTTCAAGCTTCAAATAGGTTGCCGAGAACCAAATGTGGGCAGCTTCTAACATTGGCTAGCACCAAAGTCCCTACCAGGAGGTCTCGAGTCAACATACAGAATAGTCAGCCTCAGACAAAAATAAGAGAAGGATACACTAAACTCTGCCTAGATGAACTCCACTTTGTTTTTTTATTTCATTATTTTCTTTTTATTGATTTGTTATTATTTTCTCTCTCTCTCTCTTTTTTTCACATCTCTTATTTTTCTCTTTCTTTTTGGTTCTATTTTCTTTCTTTCACTTATTTTTCCTTCTTTTCTTTTTCACTGTTTTTCTTCTTATTCTTTATTCTTATTTTTCCTCTCCCTTCTTTCCTTTCATGTTCTCCCCCCCCCCCCATTTTTTTCTTATTGTATTCTTATAATTTTCTTCGTTTATAATTCTTGTTCACCTTTCTCTTTCTTTTGTAGTTGTTTTTGTTCTTGGGCTCCTTTGTATGTTTTTGTTTTCTTTCTGGTTTTGTTTGATCAGCACCTATAAAACAGCTCACACAATGTGGTTGGGGTTGAGCCTCACAGTCAGGCATTCTGAGGATGGATCTTACCCACAAATGGCCCAACAACAATCAAGACCTAGTTACACAGAAGAGCCCCCAAAACACACACACATAAGGGATATTTCTATAGCATCCAATTCAGGAGATAAAAGAGGCTGCACCACTGGGCCCTACAGGACACTTCCCTTGAAAGACCACCCCATGAAGACTGGGAATCATAGCATTTCTATCTAGTACATAGAAATAAACACAAAGAAACAGCTTATGGAGAAAAGACACAATCCCCAAATGAAATAAAAGGAGGAATCTCCAGAAAAAGAGCTAAATAATTTATCAGACATAGAGTTCAAAGTAATAGTTATAAAGATGCGCAAGGAACTTAGTGAAAACTATAAGGAACATAATGGGAACTACAAGGAACTTAGTGGGAACTGCATCAGCATGAAAAAGGACATAGAAACCATGAATAAGAACCATTCAGAAATGAAGAATACTACCCGGTGAAAGAAATAGACTTACAAGTCCAAAAAGCACGAAAGTGCCAAACAATAGGAACCCAAAGAGGCCGACCCCAAGACACATCATAATTAAAATGGCAAGCTTTAAAGACAAAGAGAGATTCTTAAAAGCAGCAAAAGAAAAGCAGTTAGTTACCAGCAAGGGAGCACCCATATGACTGTCAGTTGAATTCTCAACAGAAAATTTGCTGGCCAGAAGGGAGTAACAAGAAATATTCAAAGTGATGAATAGCAAGGACCTACAACCAATATTATTCTACCCAGCAAAGCGATCATTTTTATTTTATTTTTTTAAAATATATTTTATTGATTTTTCACAGAGAAGAAGGGAGAGGGATAGAGAGCCAGAAACATTGATGAGAGAGATCGATCAGCCGCCTCCTGCAAGCCCCCCAGTGGGAATGTGCCCGCAACCAAGGTACATGCCCTTGACCGGAATCGAAACTGGGACCCCTGAGTCCGCAGGCCGATGCTCTATCCACTGAGCCAAACCGGTTCGGCAAAGAGATCATTTTTAATTGAAGATTGGAGAAAGAGCTTCACAGAAAAGAAAAAGCAAAAGGAGTTCATCACCACCAAACCAGTATTACATGAAATGTTGAAGGGTATTCTTTAAGAAGTGGAAGAAGAAGAGAAAAAAAAGATACAAAATATAAACAATAAAATGGCAATAAATACGTATCTATCAATAAGAATCTAAAAATAAAAACAACAAACATAGAATCTAAAAAAAACTGATGAATAAAATAGAAGCAGAGGTGCATGGGAACATGGAGCAGACTGACGAATCTTAGAGGGAAGGGAGGAGAAGGGAGGAGGAAGACATCAACTAAAGAACTTATATGCATGTATACCTTACCTTTAGACACAGACAGTAGGGTGGTGAAGGCTGGAGGCAGGGCAAGAACCCAGTGGAAGGTAGCAATGGGGGGAGGGGGTGATGGAAAGGAGGGCACCTGTAATACTCTCAACAATAAAGATTTAAAATAAAAGAAATGAAGAGCACCATATGCGACATTAAGAATACACTGAAAGGAATAAAAATTAAGCTGGATGAAGCAGAGAAACAAAAATAAAATAAATTTAAAATAATGAGGATAGTTTAAGGGAAATTTGGGAAAACTTCAAATGTAACAATATACACATCATAGAAGTAGAGAACAAAAGAAAGTGAAAAAAATATAAATCTAGTTTGAAGAAAAAATGATAGAATATTTCCATAACCTGTTAAAGGAAAAATTCACACACGTTCAGGAAGCGCAGAGTCTCAGTTAAGATGAACTCAAGAGAACCATGCAAAGACACATAATATTAAAATGGCAATGGTTCAAGACAGAGTAATAATCATAAAGGCAGCATGAGATAAACAGTTTGTTTCCTACAAAGGAGTTTCCATAAGGCTTTCAGCTGATTTCTCAACAGAAACACTGTGTCAAGAAGTGATTGGCATGACTTATTCAATGTAATGAAAAGTGAGGTTCTGAAATCAACACTACTCTATCCAGCAAGGCTTTCATTAAAAATCAATTATGAAATAAAGAGCTTCCCAGACCAAAAAAAAAAAAGGCTAAAGGAGTTTAACACCACCAAAAAGGCATTGCAAGAAATGTTAAAGGGACTATCTTAATAATGAGAAGAAATAGAGAACCACAGGCATAAAGAATTAATATGGCAATAAATTGGTACCTATCAATAATAACCTTTAGTGTAAATGAATGAAATGCTCAAATCAAAAGACATATGGTAGCTGAATGGGTAAGAAAACATGTCCCAAATATATGCTGTCTACAAGAGACTCAGCTGAGAAAAATATGACTCACACAGAATGAGATTGGTGGGATGAAAAAAGCAAATTTTCCATGCAAATGGAAGTGAAGATAAAGCCTCTAAATAATATTCATTATCTGACAAAATCGACTTCAAAATGAGGGCCATAACAACTGACAAGGAAGGTCACTATATAATACTAAAGGGATTGATACAACAAGAGGATATAACCCTGTTAAACATATATGCACCCAAAATAGGGAAAACCAAATATATAAAAACAACTTCTAAAGGACTTAAAGGAAGAGATCAACAGCTATACAATCATAGTAGGAACTATAACACCCTGATGACATCAGTGGATAGATCTTCTAGACAAAAAATCTAGAAGAAAACAGAGACCTTAAATAACACACTAGAACAAATGGATTTAATTAATTATATTCCACCCAAAGCAGCAAAATGTACATTCTTTTCAAGTGCACATGGGACATTCTCAACAATAGACCACATATTAGAAATCAAAATAAGTCCCTACAAGTTCAAGAGGATTGAAATAATATCAAGCTTCTTTCAGATCACAATGGCATTAAACTAGAGTTGAATTATAAAAAAACACCCCAACCTTCAAACACATGGAGGTTAAATACCATTTTAATAAACAATGAGTGGACTACCAATGAGATCAAGAGAAAAAAAACTTCCTGGAAATAAATGAAAATGGACACACAACAACCCAGAATCTATGGGACCCCGGAAAAGCAGTCCTGAGAGGGAAGTTCATAGCACTACAGGCCTATCTCAAGAACCAAGAAAATTTTCCAATAAGCTATTTTACCCTACAACTTAAAAAAATTAGAAATAAAACAACAAGAAAAGCTCAGAGCAAGTAGAAGAAAGGAAATAATAAAGATCAGAGTGGAAATAAATGACATAGAGAACAAAGAAACAATATAAAGTATCAATGAAACCAAGAGCTGGTTCTTTGAAAAGATAAACAATATCGATGCACTTTTAGCCTGACTATCAAAAAACAAAGAGGGAGGACTCAAATAAATAAAATTAGAAACAGAAGTATTGAAGTGCCATCTGACACCACAGAAAAAAGGATTGTAAAAAAAATACTATGAACAACTACATGCCAACAGGTTGGACAATATGGACAAAATGGGCAAATTCCTAGAAACATACAATTTTCCAAAACTGAATTAGGAAGAATCAGAAAACCTGAATAGGCCAATAACAACTGATTAAATTGAAACAGGAACAAAAAACACACACACAAAAAAAACCTCTCAGGAAACAAAAGCCCTGGGCCAGAGGGCTTAACATGGGAGTTTTACCAAACATTCAAAGAAGAAGTAACACCTACCGACCTCAAACTATTCCAAATACTTTAAGAGGAAGGAAGCCTCCGAAGCTCTTTTTATGAGGCCAGCATTATCATAATTCCAAAATGAGATAAAGACACTGCAAAGAAAGAGAACTACTGGCCAATATCCCTGATGAACATAGATGTTAAAAATCCTCAACAAACTATTGACAAATCAGATTCAGCAACATATTAAAAAGATCATACACCATGGCCACATTGGAATTTTTTCAGGGGTGCAAGGCTTGTACAGTATTCACAAATCAATAAATGTCAAACATCACATAAACAAATAGAAAGACAAAAATTGCAGAATCCTATAAATAGATGCAGAAAAAGCATTTGTTAAAATACAAAACCCAGTTTTGATAAAAACTCTCAGCAAAGTGGGAATAGAGGGATTGTACCTCTATATTACAAAGGTCACATATGACAAAGCTACAGCAAACATCATACTTGAAAGGCAAAAACTAAAACCATTTTCCCTAAGAACCTGCATTAGATAGGGATGTCCACTTCCACAACTCTTATTCAACATAGAACTGGAAGTCCTAGCCACACCAATCAGACAAGAAGAAAACTTAAAATGCATCCAAATTGGAAAGTAGGGAGTAAAACTGTCATTATTCGCAAATGACATGATACTGTCCAAATGGTGATGCTATTTAACTCAGAGTTTCACAGCCTCAGCACTGTTGGCATCTGGGACAAACTGTTCTCTGTGGTGAGGTCTGTCCTGTGAGTTGAAGGTTGTTTACAGCATCCATGCTTCCACCTATCCCTCTCCAGTGTGACAGTCACAAATCTGTCTGGACATAGCTCAATGGCTCTTGGTTGGGGGGTTGGGGGAGGGGCAGGGAAGGGGACCACCCCTGATTAGAACCATAGTTTAAATTTCATAATTTAAACATATTTTAATATCATTGATATGATTGCAATGTAATGATAACGAGTATTAAAAACCATCAAAAGTGTGAGGAGTAGTCACACTATGAATTTTTATGTAGCCACTGAAATAAATACATTAATTAATCAAGCAAACAAACAGCAATCTCTTGCCTCTGGGCTAAGTAGAATGAGCTCTCAGGTGACAACAGGTAAATGTTCCTGGCTTCCATTCTCTGTGACCCTCTCTCTCATACAGAGTCAGCTGGGTTTTGAACTCACCTTGATAAGAGCTATGAGAGGAAGGTCATTGTGGGGAATTCTGAATTCCTCCCTGAATGGTTGATGATTGAGACTAAAGTTCTGTTCACAGGCAAGACAGCAGGAAGGTGTGCAGCATCAGTCCCCAGCCAGAGTTGGGGCTACAAACAAATAAATAACAATGAGCAATAAGCATAACCATACTCCTCCCATGCTAAGTTTACACATGATGAGAGACTGGAGATGAATGGATATTTATAAACCTTTGTACCTGCTCTGCAGGCACATTTTTCTCTTGTTTCTCCAGCCTCCAAGTACACGAATATGATATATCTTTTAGCAAGGAGAGGATTAGGATAGCCAAAGGAACAGGGTAGTTAATCAGCTTACTTTAGGATAGAGGATGAGCCAGGTTCATCCAGGTGGGACTAAGGTAAGCATAGTGGTTCTGTTTATGTTGAAGAGAGAGACAAAAGAATTGGACTCAGAGAGACTTTGTAAATGCTACACTGCTAGCTTGAAGATGGAAGAAGGAACATGAGCCAATTATGCAGGCAGCCAGCAGCTCTGAAAGCATTAGAAAGAAACACATGCTTCCCTGAGCCTCTAGCCCTGCACACCTTTTGTCTCTGGGCTAGGATGATTAGACACAGTGACTCAGGTAAATTTTTTTAGGTTCCATCCTTGCTGACCCTTTTCTGATGTACCTATTGGCCTCCCAGGCTCACCTGGATGAGTCTCTGAGAGGAAGGTCTCCGTGTGGAAGTCTGAATGCTCCCGGGATGGTTGATGATAAGACTGAAGCTCTGTCCCCACATGAGACAGCAGGAAGAAGTGAAGCATCAGTTCCTGAGCCAGCTTAGGAATCAAAAGCAACAGTTATGTCCTGTCCCCCAGCATTGTACAACTGAGGATGGCACAGGGGAGATATCTACAGCTCTCTCTATACCAGCTAATTAGGTGCTATTCCAACTTCTAAGCACATGATTTCCCTATGGGCCTCTGGAATAGGCAGTAATGAAAATTTTCCTAATGTTGCTCTAATCCCAGGTGACCAAGTTGTAAGTCAGTGTATTTAGTTTTTATGACTCCTTGTCTTGATGTCCCCTGCTTTCTAGAGGCCGAAAGACCTACTACCTTATCCCATCCCTGTCTTCCCTTTTTCTTCAAAGTCTGATTAGGGGTGGGAAACAGCTCTGATGTCTCTAGAGAATTGCTATTCTCCTCTTCAATATGGCAGAACTGCACTCCTTTGATATGCAATCCTCGGTACCACACTCTTTGGCTTCCTGACACATTTGTCAAAATAATTAGGGATTTTATACTTATACTAGAAACCCGGTGCACGAATTTCGTGCACTCAAGCGGGAGGTCCCTCAGCCCAGCCTGCGCCCTCTCACAGCCTGGAAGCCCTTGGGGGATGTCGGACTGATGGCTTAGGCCCACTACCCAGGGGGAGCGGGCCTAAGCCGTCAGTTGTACATCCTTAGCGCTGCAGTGGAGGCTGGAGAGGCTCTCGCCACTCCGCTGCACTCACCAGCTGTGAGCTTGGCTCAGGGCTTCTGGCTGAGCAGCACTTCCCCTGTGGGAGTCCACTGACCTCCAGGGTGCTGCTCCTGCATTGAGCGTCTGCCCCCTGGTGGTCAGTGCATGTCATAACGACTGGCTGTTCCACTGTTTGGTCAATTTGCATATTAGTCTTTTATTATATAGGATCACCAGTTAAAAGGTATCCTTTAGAGCCTCACAAAATATTGATTAATTTTCCTCTCCAGTGTGCCTCTGGTGGTTGAGCATTGTCCCATGCACCTATAGGTTGTTGGCATGCCTGTTTGCGGGCTTGATTCCCAGCATGGGTTGTGCAGGAGGCAGCCCATCAATGCTTCTCTCTCATGGATGTTTCTGTTTCTCTTTCTCTCTAAAAATTCAATAAAAACATTTTAAACTATTTATTAATTATAAGAGATACATTTAGATATTTTTTATGTCATATGACCTGAGTTTATCATTTTATAGAAATTGTCTGATTTAATCTTTAGGAAAGTACATTCTATTAGGTAATATTTCTTTTTGAAATGACCATGCAATTTTATTCCCATTCATTCTATTAATGTCAGGCATTACATTGGTTGATTTCTATCTTTTTTAAAAAAATCTTTATTGTTGAAAGTATTACATATGTCCTCTTTTTCCCCATTGACCTCTCCCAACTCTCCCAGGCCCCACCTCCCCCAGGCCTTCACCACCCTATTGTCTGTGTCCATCAGTTATGCATATATGCATATGTGATCATTGGTTGATCTCTTCCCACCTCACCCTCCCCTGCCTTTCCTCTGAAGTTTGACAGTCCATTCAATGCTTCTGTGACTCTGGGTCTATTTTTATTCATCAGTTTATATAGTTCCCGAAATTCCTGGGGATTGAGCCTAAACCAGCAGTCGGACATCCCTCTCAATTCTGGACTGCTACCTCCTAATTGTTCACCTGCCTGTCTGCCTGGTCACCCCTAACTGCCCCCCTCTGCTGGCCTGATCGCCCCTCACTGCCTCTGTGTGCCAACCTGATTGCCCCTAATTGCCCCCTGTTGCCGGTCAGGTCGCCCCCAACAGCTCCCTCCCTGATGGCTTGGTCGCCCCTAACTGCCCCCCCCCCCCCCGCCCCAGCTGGCCTGGTCATCCCTTACTGCCCCTCTTGCTGGCCTGGTCGCCCCATGCAACCTACTGTTCAGTCATTTGGTCATCCCTCACTAACCCCCCTGCCAGCTTGGTCACCCCACACAGACTGCTTGTTCAGTCGTTTGGTTGTCCCTCACTAACCCTCCCTGCCTGCCTGGTCACCCCATGCAGCCTGGTTGTTCAGTCATTTGGTCATCTCTCACTAAACCCCTGCCCGCCTGGTCATAGGCAGCCATCTTGTGAGGGCCAATTTGCATATTACATCTGTATTATATAGGATTATATTCCACAAATGAGTGAGATCTTTTGATATTTATCTTTCTCTGACTGGCTTATTATGCTTAGCATAATGCTCTCCAGATCCATCCATGCTGTTGTAAATGGTAAGAGTTCTTCCTTTTTTACAACTGCGTAGTATTCCATTATATAGATGCATCAAGTTGTTATTTTTTATTGTCTAAAGTTTTACATATGTCTTCTTTGTCCTCAATTGACCCCTTCTACCCCCTCCCCACCCCTTTCCCTGACTGGCCTCCCCCCAGTCATTTCCACCCCCGAGGGCAAGCCCCCACCACCCCTGTGTCTTAGTCCATTGGTTATGGCTAATATGCTGCATACAAGTCCTTTGGTTAAAGTAAACTGGATAAAAAAAAAGTTAACTGGTAAAAATCCTTAAATCATGCTGGTCCTTTCAATTCTTGTTCCATCTTGGGTATCTGGGGTTCTGTGCTATCACTTCCTAAGTCTGTCATGCCCTGCATGAACTCTTGTTTGGACAACTTGCACTGTGTTGCTGCTCTGAACTTCCACGCAATGATCATCACAGAACTGCTGTACGCCATCTATTCCAATTTTATTTTTACCTTGAGGATCGTTGTATCTAGTGCATAGATGTTCTAAGTTCTTCTTGTCCAATGATCCTTTTACACTGTTTCATATATACAATTCAGGATTTGGGGAAAAAATATTGGTCTGTTAGAATATCTAACTTCCAGTCATTTTGGGACAGGCAACTTACTGCTGGTTTTTCATAAAGTAACCCAGGTTATCCTTCTGCAATGACTTAGACTTGATCATGGTGTGTCCTCCAGGCCTCTTCCCTCCTCCTCCAGCTCCAGGGTGAATGGAGGATAGACGGATCCTCTCCCAGGCTCCTGGGCTCCAGTTCATGCACAGTTCAGGGCAGCCCTTGGCACAGCCAAGGAAGCATCTCTGGGCCTGGGAGAAGCTTCACCAAAATTAATAAGGAAACTTATACATGGAAATCCTATTTAACAGTTTATTTTTTTATTTTTACTATTATTTTATTATTGATTTTTTTAGAGAGAGGAAGGGAGACATAGATTCAGTGGTAGACATAGTTAGGTAAATGATAGGTAATAGAAAAGTAGATAGATAGATGATAGATAGATAGATAGATAGATAGATAGATAGATAGAGACAGAAGCATTGATGTGAGAGAGAAACATTGATTGCCTCCTGAATGCACCCCACCAGGGGTGGAACCCACAACCTAGGTATATGCTCTGACCTGGAATCAAACACACAACACTTTTTTGTGCACAGGAGGATGCTCCAACCAACTGAGCCTTTGGGCCAGGTCAATATTCCACACTTTAATGACATTCAGCATGAAAAATATTTTTGTAGAGTAATAAAATGTATGGCTGTTTTTTGCTTCATTATATTTAAGGTCATCTCTGACTCTAACCATATTAGATCACTCTATTTAGTAAATGTATGTATGCATGTAGATGCTTCTTGGAAACCTGTATTGAGTAGTCAATTGTTGCCAGTGGCTAAGGTAGGCATGTGGACACACAGTTGAATAACAGAATGAAGTCTATAAAACCAGGAGACCAGCTATAAAACATACTAGCATGTTAAAGTCTACATTATCAAGAAGAGTTGTGCAGTTAGTGCTATAAAAAATAATGGTGAACATGTAAGTGAAAACTGTGGTCTCAGATGTTCTTCTACAATGCAATTATGTGAATGAATAGTAGCCACGTATAGTTTTGTCCCGAGGGGTAATATAATTCATGACTATTCTTTCAGAAAAACAATAAAAATTATAGTATATGTAATAAGAGAATAAATTATACTAAAGTAATTCATGTTAACTCATGAGATAAATGAGTATTTCCTATTCCTTATGTTCCAAAGGTTGGATTAATTTTGTCAGGCTTCTGACTCTGATGCTTAAAACCTGAATCCCTGGGCAATTCTTCAGCCTAGTAAAGTTGGCCCTTGAAAAGCTTACCTGCCAAAGAATCTTTGCAGGGCCCTCTTTATGTCATTGTTTCTCAGACTGTAGATGAAGGGGTTCAGCATGGGTGTGACCACAGTGTACATCACCGAGGTTGTTGCACTTAATTGTGCACTGTGGGCAGCAGTAGAGCTGAGGTAAACTCCAAGGTTTCTACCATAAAATAAGGAGACAACTGAGAGGTGAGAAGCACAGGTAGAAAATGCTTTATACTTCCCCTGAGCTGATGGGATTCCACATATGGAGGAAAGTATCTTAGAGTAAGAGTAAAGGATCCCAGCAAAGGGGACCACCACCTAACAGCCCAGCTGAAGAATACATTAGAATATTGTTAAGAAAGTTGTCAGAACAGGCAAGTTGGATCACCTGGTTGAGTTCACAGAAAAAGTGGGGGATTTCCAAGTCTGAGCAGAAGGACAGTCTCAACACCATTAAGCTATGTAGCAAGGAAACCATGGCACTCAGGATCCAGGACAGCAGAACCAGCAGTCCACAGAGCTGGGGGTTCATGATGACCATGTAGTGCAGGGGGTGGCAGATGGCCACAAACCGGTCATAGGCCATCACGGTCAGAATAAAGTTGTCCAACACTGCAAAAAGTGTATAAAAATACATCTGTGTAATGCAGCCTTCATAGGTGATAACTTTGCTTTGTGTCTGGATGTTCCATAGCATTTTTGGGATGGTGGTGGAAGTGAAACAGATGTCTACCAAGGACAGGTTGGAGAGGAAGAAGTACATGGGTGTGTGGAGGTGGGAGTCTGAGCTGACGGCCAGGATGATGAGCAGGTTTCCCAACACAGTGACCAGGTACATGGAGAGGAAAAGCCCAAATATGAGGGGCTGTAGTTCCAGTGCCTGTGAAAGTCCCAGGAGAAGAAATTCTGAAATTTGTGTACCATTGCCTGGTTCCATGTGTTGGAGGTGACTACAAAAGAAAAAAGATAGAAAAAAATGAATAACTAATTTTCACATTAGCAAGCATTAGTAACAGAATAAATGACACATTTATATTTTAGAGTCAGGAAAATAATCTCCATTTTTGTTGTGTGATCTGGTTCCCATTAATGTTTCTCTATTGGCATTTTTCATTAGAATTTCCTTTTCTTCAAACGTAATGTATACTGTTTTTTTACTGAGGATATCTTTCATGCATTTGAAAAATATATATTGACTGTAGGCCATGTTTTAGCTCTGTTCAGAGTATGGGATGCTTTAAAACTAAAGTTTACAAACTAATGATGCAGCAATAATATAATCAAATAAAAATAATATATCTGATGGTGGAGATGCTATAAAGAAAAGTAAATCACATTAACTGTAGAGAGTGGATAGAGGGTGTTCCTTTTTATAGAGTTTAGCCAAGACTTGCCATCGGCTGACACTTTAACACAAACCTCAATGAAGACTGAGCGAGAGACTAAGAGGAAAATTGTTTCCCAGGAAGAAGGAACAGCCAGTACAAAGGCCCTGAGGAAGATGGTCACTCATTAGCTTCCCTTGAGTAAGGGCATTTTATGTTAAAAACACACATGAAGTAGAAAAGAAGTTTTAATTAGATTTGGAGATATTCCCCCCCCCCCCCCCAAGCTGGTACAGGAAAGCCTCACTGCATAAATGTAAACTGACTGTGATGTCTCTGTGGCATTAAGATTTAAGGTACAATGGGTGACCTTTATTTCTCCATTGACATAATTATAGTGACTTTTTTCTCAGCACCCTATATCTTTGCCTAGAATTTGGTCAGTCCTCAATTTATATTTCCTAAATGCATGCCAGAATTGCTCCTTAAAAGTAAAGAATGCATGACCACTGGGAGAAAAGGCTGAGTGTGGGGTAGGAATTCCTGCCAATTGTTCCGATAGAGAAAGTAAATGGGTAACAAATCCAAGAATATATGCAGCCCTGCCAATAATAAAGTAATTAATTCAAAGTAAAACTATTTAGTATCCTCTTCAGACTCATTAAATACCTTTTTTTCATGTGAATACCCAGCATGAGAGAAGATACTGCAATGAATGTCTCACAAATCGCTATTGCAAGGGACCAACTCCCTGACTGGTCAGGATCTTTTCAATAAACACAAAACATGCTCAAATGCACACAATATTTGAAATTTAATACAAACACTCTCACTCCACTGCACTCTTCTTCCCACCTAATTTTCTATTACCTTCTTGCTAAAAATAAATCGCAGATATGTTTTCATTTTACTGCAATCATTTTATGCATCTCACTCATTCTACAATGTCATCCAACTGGACTCTCATTCTTATCACTTTATTGTCAACTATGGTCCTTATAATTACAAGTTAATTCTTTAACCCAAAATGCCAACACAGTGAGCTCTTATCTCTGATCTAGATTGTTTGGGCTCTCAGGTGACTCAGGTTAAAATTCTCAGGTTCCATCCTCACTGACCTTTTCCTGACGTACCTGCTGGGCTCCCAGACTCACCTGGATGGGTCTCTGAGAGGAAGGTCTCCGTGTGGAAGTCTGAATTGCTCCCAGGATGGTTGATGAGGAGACTGAAGCTCTGCCCCACATGAGACAGCAGGAAGGAGTGAAGCATCAGTCCCTGAGCCAGCTTAGGAATCAAAAGCAACAGCCATGCCCTGTCCCCCAGTATTGTACAAGCTGAGGACTGCACAGGGGAGATATTTACAGCTCTCTCTATACCTGCTCATCAGGCACATTTCCCTTGTGTTATTCCAACTTCTAAGCACATGGTTTTCCTTTGGGCCTCTGGAATAAACAGAACAAGATGTCCCTAATGATTCTCTAATCCCAGGTGACCAGGTTGTAAGTCAAGAGTACTTAGTTTTTATGTCTCCTTCTCTTGAGCTTTCCTGCTTTCTACAGATCGAAACTCCTACTACCCTACCCCATTCCTGACTTCTCTTTTTCTTCAAAGTCTGATTTGGGAGGACACTGACCTTATATCTCTGGAAAATTGCTATTCTCCTTTTCAATATGGCAGAACTCGTCTAGTTTGATATGCAATCCAGGGCACCACTCTCTTTGGGTTCCTGACACATTTGTCAAAATAATGAGAAATTTTATACTTATATCACCAGTTAAGAGCTGTCATTTACAGCCTCATAAAATATTTATTAATTTCCCTGGCCAGTGTACCTCAGGTGGTTGAGCATCGTCCCATGTACCTATAGGTTGTTGGTTCAATTCCTGGTAAGGGCACATGCCCAGGTTGCAGGCACGATCCCCAGGAGGGGTTGTGCAGTAGCCAGCCCATCAATACTTCTCTGTCATGGATGTTTCTCTCTCTTAAAAAAAATCAATAAAATATATTAAAATATTTATTAATTATAAGAGATACATTTAGATATTTTTATGCCACATGACCAGAGCTTATCATTTTATAGGAATTGTCTCATTTAATTATTAGAAAAATCCATTCTATGAGGTAGTCCAATCTAATAAAAGAGAAACATGCAAATTGACCACACCTCCACTATGCCCCCAAGCCATGCCCACCAGCCAATCAGAGCGACTACATGCAAATTAACCCAACCAAGATGGCAGCCGGAAGCCATGGAGCTGGAGCAAGCAGGAGGCTTGGTTGCCCCGGCGATGGAGGAAGTCAAGCTTCCCGCCTGCCCTGGCTGGCTGTGGCCTCCCCTCAAGGCAACAAAGTTTCAATTATAGAAGATAAATAAATCCCAGATACCTGCTTCCAGCCAGCCTCCACTGGGAGCTTGGGTGGCTGGGGGCTGTGGCCAGCCTGCAAACAGCCCTCAGCCCCTCACCCAGGATGGCCACACCCTCATGGGGTGAGGGTCCCCGCTGGAGGGCTTGTCCAGCCTGCAAACAGCCATCAACCCCTCATCCAGGCTGGCCAGGCACCCCAGGGGAGACCCCCACCCTGAAGGGGCTGTGGCAAGCCTGCAAACAGCCATCAGGCCCTCACCCAGGCTGGCCAGGCACCCCAGCAGGGACCCCTCTCCCTGAAGGGGGTGTGGCCAGCCTGAAAATGGCCCTCAGCCCCTCACCCAGGCTGGCCAGTTACTCCAGCGGGGACTCCCACCCTGAAGGGGTTGTGGCCAGTCTGAAAACTGCCATCAGCCACTCACCCAGGCTGGCCAGGCACTCCAGTGGAACCCCCACCCTGATCCGGGACACCCTTCAGGGCAAACCAGCCAGCCCCCACCCATGCACCAGGCCTCTATCCTATATAATAAAAAGGTAATATGTAAATTGACCCTAACAGCAGAACGACTGGGAATGACTGGTCACTATGACACACACTGACCACCAGGGGGTAGACTCTCAATGCAGAAGCTGCCCCCTGGTGGTCAGTGTGCTCCCACAGGGAGAGCTCTGCTCAGCCACAAGCCAGGCTGAGGGCTGCCAGCACAGAGGTGGGGGCGGGAGCCTCTCCCGCTTCCTCAGCAGCCCTAAGGATGTCTGATTGCAGCTTAGGCCTGCTCCCCGCTGGCAAGTGGACATCCCCTGAGGGCTCCCGGGCTGCTAGAGGAACGTCTGACTGCCAGTTTAGGCCCTATCTCCTGGGGAGGAGGTGGACATCCCCCAAGGGGTCCCAGACTGCGAGAGGGCACAGGCCGGGCTAAGGGACACCCCCCCCCCCAGTGCACAAATTTTTGTGCACCGGGCCTCTAGTATTATTATAAACTCTATTTCCCATTGCAGAAATGGGGCTTGAAGGAGTTTACTGATCTGCTCAGAGTTCAAACTGATAAGAGATGGGGTTTTGATTGCCAGGATGCCTCTAGCTTTCACTGTGGGGCAGTGGTTCTCAACCAGAGATGACCTTGTCTCAGGGGCAATTTGGCAATGTCTGAAGGATGCTGCTGAACACTGACAATACCCAACACACATAATTATCCTGCCTCAATTGTCCCCATGAAAAGGTGAGAGCACCTAGTCTAGACCAGCACTTCTCCAACTTCACTGTGCATATGAGTCACCCAGGAGTCTAGTTGAATGCAGAATCTGAAATATCAGGTCCTGGTAGGCTTGAGAGTCTGAGAATCAAAGAATCACCATGTGATGTTGATGCTGCAGGCCCTGGTCTGAGAACCACTCTTTGAGTAGAAGGCTGTGGTTCTGTGTTAGAATCAGTTCCAAGTGGTTTTAGATCTTTTGAATAAAAAATCATAGTTTCATGTAATTTTGGACAAATAGGGTATTCACTCATTCTGGAGGCTGTTATAAATTCATTGTTCACTTATTTCATATAAGCATTCATGAATGACACCATATAATATACTTCTGAAAAATGCCTTCTTCAATTCTTTTATATAAATTTCCTTGAGAAACCAAATTATATATTATTGAAAAAGATTTTGTAGTATACAGATAAGCACCTCCAAAAGATGCTAATATTCTATCCCTAGAAAATTGTAATATGTCATTTTTTCTTAGTAAAGGAGGATTAAGATAGTAGATGGGATATGTTTGCTAATCAACTGACTTTAAGATAAAATTGGCCGGCATCAAAAGCAAGAATAAACAAATGACAACACATCAAACAAAAAAGCTTTGCACAGAAAGTCTACATCAACAAGACAAAAAAGCAACATAGTGAATGAGAGAAGATATTTGCAAATTATGTATCTGATAAGAGATTAAAACCCAAAATATATAAATAATGCATATAACTCAAAATAAACAACAGACAATTAAATTTATAAATGGGCAGAAGACCTGAGTAGGCATTGCTACAAACAGACATACAGATGATGAATAGACACATGAAAAGATGCTCACTATTACTAATTATCAGGGAAATACAAATAAAAAACACAAGAAGATATTACACTGTGCATGTCAGAATGACTATTATAAAAAAGTCAACGAACAGCAAGTGTTGGTGAGGATGTGGAGTACAGGGATCCCTCACTCGTTGTTGGTGGGATTATAAATTGATGCAGCCACTATGGAAAACAGTATGGAGATTTTTCAAAAAGTTAAAAATACAAGTACCATATTACTCAGAAATTGCACTTCTGGGTATTTATCTGAATAAAATGAAAAAAAATTTTGAAAAGATATATGCCCCCTTATGTTCATTGCAGCATTGATTACAATAGCCAAGATATGGAAGCAACCTAGGTGTCCACTGACAGATGAATGGGTTAAGAAGATGTGGTACATATATACAATGCAATATTACTTAGCCATAAAAATAATGAAATCTTGCAATATGCAATAACATGGATGAACATAGAGAGTATTACATTAAGTGAAATAAGTCAAACAGATAACAAATTCCATATGATTTCACTTATACATGGAATTTAAAAAAGAAAACAATAAAATAAACAAAATGAAACAGAAACAAACTTATAGATACAGAGAACTCACTGCTGCTTGCTGGAGAAGAGGGAGTGTGTTGTGGTGGTACAAGGGGTAGGGGGTTAAGAAGTATAAACATCCAGTTATAAAAGAAGTCATGGACTACAATGTACAGCATAGGGAACAGAGTCAATGATACTGTAATAATTATGTATGGTGACAGATGGTTACTGGACTTATTGTAGTGATCACTTTCTAAGATGTATCACTATGTTATACACCTGAAACTAATATAACATTGTATGTCAATTAAACTGGCAATAATTACGTAGGTGAGGCTATGTAATCCCCATGGTCTTTGAATGTGGAAGAGGAAGGAAGAATATATAGTTGGTATCAGAGAAAGATTTTAAAATGCTACACTGCTGGCTTTAAAGATGGAGAAAGGGCGACGAGTCCAAAGTAGGGAATTTTGCCACTTGTGATAACATGGCTAGACCTTGAGAGCCTTATGCTGAGTGAAGTAAGTCACACAAAGAAAGACCAGTACTGTATGATCTCACTTATTTGTAGACTCTAAGTAGGATGGTGGTTACCAGGGACCCTGGGCTGGGCCAAATGGGGAGATGTTGATCAAAGGGTACAAATTTCTAGTTAAAATAAGATTAAGTTCCAGGGATGCAATGTACAGCATGGTGATGATAATTAACAATTTTTATCATATACTTGAAAGTTGCTATGAGAATAGATCTTAAATGTTCTCACAAAAATAAGTGCTAATTATGTGAGGTGAGGAAGGTATTAACTAATTTTATGGTGGTAATCATATTGCAATATATAAATGTATGAAATGAACACTTTGTACACCTCAAACATACACAATGCTATAGATCAATCATATATCAATAGAGCTGGAAAAATACAGAAAAGATGACATGATTAGTATGGCATTCATGTTTTTTCTCCCAGGTCTATGGCAATAAAGCTGAAGTAATCAGTGGTCCATACCTTTTATTGCAGTAGTCATGTTCAAAAGTTGTCAGAAACACTGAATTAGTGACTACTGAATCCTTGCTCCTAGGGGAAAATGCAGGGTTAGGTTCCTGAAAGCCTCTGCTTACAACATTTTTTCAGCCTATCAAAAATAGCTTTGTGTTGCATGTATTTTTGTTTAAGAACATATCATTTAATATGTAGTATTTTAAAAAATATTTTAATTGATTTCAGAGAGCAAAGGAAAGGAGAGAGAGAGATAGAAACATCAATGATGAGAAGGAATCATTGATTGGCTTCTTCCTGCTCAATCTGGGGATCGAGCCCACAACTCTGGCATGTGCCCTGACCAGGAATTAAACCATGACCTCCTGGTTCTCAGATTGATGCTCAACCACTGAGCCACACTGGCCAGGCAATGTGTGGTATTCATCCACTAACATTGAGCTCATGGCCAACGTCCCTATAACTCATGTCTGAATGAAGCTTATCTAACACGTATTTTCTCCATAAGTCATATCACAGCCTTCTTGTACTTAGACACACTAGCGAGTGTTTCAGCACTACACTTGGGGGACAATTTCAACAGTGACAGAAAGCACAAACATGTGAATCATGGGGCACTACATAGACTATGAAAATGACATGTTTATTATATTAGAGCTGAAACAAGGAGGCCGAACCTTGCCTTGTTGAACCTCAGATTGAAAGGGGCCAGAAGGCAAGCCCAAATTCTGGCTGGGGCTGATGCTGCACACACCTTCCTGCTGTCTTGCCTGTGAACAGAACTTTAGTCTCTATCATCAACCATTCAGGGAGGGATTCAGACATCCTCACAATGACTTTCCTCTCAGAGATCTTATCCATCCAGGTGAGTCCAATAACCCAGCTGATCTTACATGAGAGAGAGGGTCACAGAATGAAAAACAAGAACATTTACCTGTTGTCAACTGAGAGCCGATTCTACCTAGCCCAGAAGCAAGAGATTGCTGTTTGTTTGCTTGATTAATTAATGTATTTATTTCAGTGGCTACATAAGAGTTCATAGTGTGACTTCTATTCATACCTTTCATGGTCTTTCATATTTTTTATCATTATATTGCAATCACATCAATGCTATTAAAATATGTTGAAATTATTAAATTTAAACTGTGATTCTAATCGTGGGTGATTTCCCCCCAAGAGACATTGAGTAATGTCCAGAGAGATTTGCAACTGTCACACTGGAGAGGGGTGGGTGGAGGCAGGGATGCTAAACAACCTTCAATTCATAGGGCAGACCTAATCACAGAGAACAGTCTGTCCCAGATGCCAATAGTCCTGAGGCTGAGAGACTCTGAGTTAAATAGCATCACTATTTGTAATATTTATGACTGACTTCATTTTTTACCCAAAATTGTAACACTTTCTGCTAGAAATTAGAGGACCCCCTTTTGCGACCAGTTAAAAAGTTCCAACCCCAATCAACGTGACTGCTCTTCCATTTTTTCCCCAGGCTAATGGGTACAAAAGGCATTTCTTTTTTAAAAAAATATATTTTTATGGATTTCAGAGAGGAAGGGAGAGGGAGAGAGAGATAGTAACATCTATGATGAGAGAGAATCATTGATGGGCTGCCTCCTGTACACCCCCCACTGGGGATCGAGCCCACAACCTGGGTATGTGCCCTTGATCAGAATTGAACCCGGGACCCTTCAATCTGCAGGCCAACACTCTATCCACCAAGGCAAATCGGCTAATGCACAAAAGGCATTTCTTATTGTTTTCCCAAACTATTACTCAGTACCTGAAAACTTCATTTATTTTCCCATTTTTGTATAGCATTTCAAATTGTTACTAGAAATCATTCTTTCTCAATTGACTTTTGTAGGACATATTTTGACCATAAAATTTTAAATATTTTATTTAAATAAAACTGTTTTCTAACTACTGAGTTTCTTGCTTTAAGACGTTTTTTCCCACCTGTAAATTTTATATGGAATTTCTAATGTTCGTAAAAAATGTATTGTTGATCTTACACGGAGTTCGTAATCACTATAACATCTTGCAAGATATCTGAGGTCGAGGACCAATTCAATATTCTTTCAGATCAATAGCCATTTATGCCAACTTTCATGTAACAATTCAAACTTTTAAAACAATATTGAAGTATAAGCTTGCCATAGGGTAAAGGTTCATATTCATTGAAATCTAATTCCAGATTCATTTGGTGAATAATAACTGAGCATTTGCTATGTGCCAGGACATTCTAGAAACATCTTACATTATATGCTTTTAGATCTAGCTCTTTACAATTTAATAGTCAACCCACATTGATATTCTTAAATGATTGTATTTTGTGTCTTGTTTCAGTTAGTGTTTAATTTTCCATTCTATTTTGCTTGCTACAGTTGTTTTGAAACTACTCACTTTAACTTGGTTTCATTATCCTTCCATTTTTAAATTTTATCACTTTTTACATTCTTAGTTTTGTCTCTGTGTAAGTGCACATCTAATCACATACCTTTGTGAAAAATCCAATTATGAACAAAGCAGGAGAACTCCTTGCTCTTTGGATCATGCAGTATAATAGTGAGGGCGGAGAACAATGAAATAAATGTGTGTTTAAAATATTGTCCTCAGGAAGAATCATATGAAGAAAGCTATTCAGTATAAAGAGATAGAACTGTCATGGTGTGGGCAGGATGTATAAAGCATTGTCTGGGGAGGATTTGCATGTTGGATGAAGACCGGAACCAGGACCAGAGTGTGCTCACAGGGTGTGTCAAAAAAGATGAAAACCCAAAGCCCAAAAATAACACAGAAAAGGTGCCACATAAGAAAAGGGGTAAAGGGGCTAACCTCACCCCCTATCAGACCACATAAAAACAAATTGTGTACCTTAGCTCTGCTGCTACCCACAGCTCATACTCAGGTGCCATAGCCTCAGTGATGTATTCTGTGGTCCCACCCATGCTAAACCCCTTCATCTACAGTCTCAGGAAAAAGGACATTAAACAGGCTCTGAAGACATTATCTGTGACGGAAACTACAAACTGGCCAGTTGTCCTAACACTGAAGATGTGCCCATGATGGCAGAGGTCAAAGGCTCAGAGTCAGATACTGTAATTATTTTTTCACTATGGAAGTAGAACTTGCTTTTTTCCATTGATTTTCTGAAATTTCTATTTCTTTGACCTCATCTTCTTTATTCAATTTATGTAACTCAATTAAGCTTTCTTCCCTCTCAGATATCCAACAGCTTTTCTCTTTGCTGTTTTCCTACTTTCCCAAATTTATTTCCATATGGATCAGATATTTTAAAAATCCCATTTAACTAATGGACAACATGGATTTTTAAAAAATAATTTTTCTCAAATGACATATATCATACCAAATAATTTTTGTACCTAAAAAATCATCCTGAATGGTATTACTTCTATGGAAAATACTATAATTAATGAGCCCCACTGGTTTGGCTCAGTGGTTGAGCCTTGACCCATGAACCAGGAGGTCATGGTTCAATTCCCAGTCAGGGCTCATGCCAGGGTTGTGGGCTTCATCCCCAATAGGGGGAATGCAGTAGGCAGTGGATCAATGATTCTCTCTCATCATTGATACTTCTATCTCTCTCGCCCTCTTTCTTCCTCTCTGAAATCAATAAAAAATATTTTTAAAGCTAGACTTAATGACCAAGGCAATTTATACAATTTTAAAAGAGAGGAAAATATGAGAATTGTGTTTTTCACTACTATGACTGACATTCTTTTGTATATCACTATCTTAACTGTTCTTCCTGATAATATAAACTCTGGCATACTTGTGTTTAATAGCTGCTCACCAGCTTTAATTCTCCTCATTAGAATCCTGTTTTTTTTTTTTATCACAGTATTTACAATCCCTACCTAAGCCACTTGCAACATGATTATCAAATCCATGTCTCCAAGAGGACTCTTCACTGAAAGATAAATGTTAATAAATAGGTTGGCCTAATACCACCTTAAAATCACAGACTAATTTCAAAATGATAAAGCAATTTTTAAAATCACACATTGCATTACTATGTAAAATATTTATTCTTCATGCTGTACATCTATTCATTGGAGTATGGAGGGATGATGCCCATTTGTAAGGGAGTTTTACATATATATGATTGAAGATTGGCTGGTGTTTTTTCATCTTTTATTGAATTATCTTTATTTTCTGCTTGAAAGCTTTCAGTGTTGCCTATAATAGCAATCTTTTTATTACTATAAAGAATATAGAACCCCTTTTGTCAATTTTCCATAAGCATGGATGGGATGGTTAATGACCAGTTTCATTCATTAAATATCTCTATTATGCTCATGATTCTATTCATCTTTAATGATCAAAGAGTGACTCAAAAGAGAACTTGCATTCTTGTTTTTTTTCATGCAAATCATGGTCACTGGTTTTCCTACACAAACATATGTGTTCTTTCCACCTTTCATGGTTATAGGAAAATGAACTCCCAATGAGAGTGTTTAAATACAGGTGTCTGAAATAAACTAAAATAACACAGAACCCATGAATGCGATCTTAAAAAATGAGAATAAATGTCAACAATAATCAGCAGCAGATTATTACTGTCCTCATTTCTGTTCACTTTGATTATTGTATCAGTAAGTTATTGCTGTATGACAGGTCATCGTACAAGCAAATTATGTAATATAATGGCTTTATTACCAAGTGAGATTATATAGCGGGAGTTGCTCCAAGCTCTGCTAGTTTCCTTATGAGTCTACAGTCAGCTGTGAGTCTTCACATGTGATTCTAAGAGTTATTCATGGTGTTGTGTATGGCCCTGGTGCTCTTCTCATTTGAAGCAATATATGATCAGTTTACCCTATATCTATATCTAGTTTTATCTTCTATTGTAAAGAAAAGAAAGAATACCGAATGTGAATTGCTTTATTTTACTTCTACTCTCCCTATATCCATGACACTTTGTTCATGTTGCAAGTAGAATAGATTCCTCCTACCATTTCTAAGTGTGAATCAATTACCTGAGCTCTAGATCCTGGCTTTTTCCTTCTAAGTTATTCACTGAAGTATAATTACATAATATAAACTGAACATGATTTAAATGTACAATGTGATGCATCAAAGCCATACAAAAATGACAGTCCATACTTCATATTTCCATTTGTAAGTCAAGAGACTGCACAATAAACTTTAATGGCTTCTTTTAAAAAAATTTATTTTATTGATTTTTTATAGAGAGCTAGGGAGAGGGATAGAGAGTTAGAAACATCGATGAGAGAGAAACATTGATCAGTTGCCTCCTGCACACCCACTACTGGGGATGTGCCCGCAACCAAGGTACATGCCCTTGACCGGAATCGAACCTGGGACCCTTCAGTCCGCAGGCCGACGCTCTAACCACTGAGCAAAACCGGTTAGGGCTTTAATGGCTTCTTAATGCAATTGATGAACATTTAATACACCTGAGGCTCAATTTCCTTATTTCTGAAGGTAACGTGGGACAGTAAACATGTCTTCAGATGAATGTTGCAAGGAATACATGAGATATGTGGACATATTTTGCTGAGCCCCAATAAAATGTTCAAAGGTAAAGTTGTGTGTTTTTGTGTGTTTACTCACCTACAACCTAATTTTAAATAAACACACATATATATTCACACAAGCACAGACTTATTTATAATCTCTTATTTTATGTTGAAAGGAAAGTTTTAAAAAGTTGAAGAGGAAAGAAATGAAAAGAAAGAATGCTTGAATTAATATAAAATACAAAGATGTATAAATTTAGACATGAAGATATCAAATAAATGGTAGACATGAACTTAAATGATGAATTACTTTTCTTGTGAATGCTTCAAAGGCATCAAAATCTGAAGCACATTTACATTTACACAATAAGAAATTCTCTACCAGCTAAAGAGGCTGAATATCTCCAAACCGATCACAAATTTCTTTTACTTAAGGGGGTGGGGGTGGGATTATGCTTTTACCCAGGGGAGTCTAAATGGAAGAATTGAGACACTTAAACTCAGTCCTGAACAACATTTCATTGGATAAATGTATATTCACTTTTTAATCTTAACGTAAATTTGCCACCTGAGTGACTTAAAACAAACACCCCTATGCTCTTAAGATTCCTGAAGTCAAACAGGAAATGAGTCTCAGTGGGCTAAATTCAATTTGCAGGGCTAGGTTTGTTCTGGAGGCCACAGGGAAGAATCTACTTTCCTACTCCATACTTAGATTATAGTGTAATATTTCTAAATATATTCTTTATAATTAATGAATATTTCATAGTGAGGGACTAAATGACAGTTCTTAACTTGTAAATAAGGTTGAAATGCCAAATTGTTTTGGCTAGTGTGTCATGAAGCCCAGTGTGTAACACACAAAGTTTATATCAAAGGAACTTAGTTCTCTCCCTTGTTGAAAAGAAAAATAGCCATTTTATGTAGAATCAGGGACTGTGTCCTTATCATAAACCAAGACTTGGAGATTAGAGTTTCCTAGTCCAGACTGGAAATATCTTAAATCAGGGTTGGGATAAGGTGTTGGGAGGTGAATCCTCTGGAAGCCAACAGATTTTATGAGGAAGAACTAGTAAAAACTAGACTAACTTGACTTCTAAGCTGGTCTTTTGGGAACACAGAATCTCCAGGAAAATATTCCCTTCTGTCCAGACCCACAGGAAAATCAGGTGATTAGGAGCTGGAGTAACAAGACAGAAATGCACCTAATGAGCAGACATAGGGAGCTGTAAATATCTCCTCATCTCCATTCTCTCAGTGTGTGATCTTGGGCTCGATGGGACCTGGTTGTTGCTTTTGGAATCCTAAGTTCGTCTAGGAGACCTGTGCTTGCCTCCTTCCTGCTGTCTTGTCTGGACAGAGAGCTTTAGTCTCCATCATCAACCATCCAGGAGGTTGGACTTTCCCACGGAGACCTTCCCCTCAGAGTTCCCAATCAGGTGAGTCCAGAGGTGCATGCAGTAGGTACTACAGGAAAGGGTTAGAGAGAATCAAAGCCAAGCACATGTACCTGAGGTGTCTTGATAGGCATCAGCCTATGATTGAAAGTTTGCCTGATTAATTATTAATTAGTTTATGATGCTAAAAGGAGATGTGAACATTGAACTCAGCAACACATGGGTAATTGTTGGCAATTAACTGGTGGAAACCCAATTAGACGTGGTAATGGGAGTCATAAATTATTTCAAGTAAAAGTAGAATGTACAAAATAATTTTTGCAACTAAAGGCAATAGGAAAGTAGAGTACTAGGGATGGAGAGTGTCTAGTACATTGAGGGCAGTTTTCCTTTATTTTTATCATGAGGTCTATTCAAAAGACCCAGATTCAATATATTTCTTGTAAATATTACCTTGCAACAGTAGTTCAGAAGACATACATTTCACAGTATCTTTCACTCTGGTTATTCAATTCACGTGAAAAAATGTGTTTGATAAGTAAATGGAGGTGTGCTAAATAGCTTAACTTTGCAATTACTTCATTACCTGTGACCTGAATATATTTCTGAGTTAGTTATTCATTTGCTTTCTCTCTTGTAAATTGTCTGTACAAGTGTTGACTTTTGTATAGTGGGGTCAGAGTGTTTTTACTTCTGTTTTTCATTGCATGCTCCAAAACAAGGAATTGGAGGGTTTTCCTCATTCACTTTGTTGTCATTGAGTACCTTCATGTATGTATATGTGGGGAATTATGAGTGTTTATTGATAGTGTAGGCTCAACTCTATCACTCAGTCATACTGTATTCTCTTCATTATTTTTTTATTTTTCACTTTTCTTAAGGAGAAAAAGTCAGCTGATAATTTTATATTCTTCACTTTGGAATCATTACTATAAAACAAGAATGAAAGTGAATGTTCTGAGTAGTTGGTACTAACATATCACTCTACACACATATGGCCAAGTTGTTATTCCTTATTGTTTTTTTTGGCCTTTGTCATTAGCTGTATTTCCAAAAATTTGCATCATCTTCTACCATCCTCTGGAAGGCATCCTTTTTTATATTTGTCTACAGATTACCTTTACCTTCATTAACATATTTGAATTCATATATCTTTATATCAGAGGGAAGATCAACCAATAAACTTGAATTCATATATGCATAACCCATGGACACTGAGGGCCTGGTGGTGGTGGGAGGGAGGATGGGAGTGTGATGTAAGAGTTTAATGGGGAAAAGGAGGACCTGTGTAATACTTTCAACAATAAAGATTAAAGGAAAAAAAAGAAATTATAACTTAGCCACTGCTTTGAAAACACTTTGTTTAACCAGGTTTCATTCTCCCTGTCATTCCTTTCATTTCATAACTTCACATTTACTTAAATGTGTTCCTATGTAAGTGCATGTATATTCACAAGCAGTTGTGAAAAGACAAAGGTGAATAAAACAGGTGAAGCTTGTTTGCATCTGGCACTGTGATGATTAAGACAGTGTACAATGATGAAAAAAATTGCAGGACAATGTGCTCAGGCTTAAATTGTATGAACGAAGTTACTCAGTGTAGAAGGATGGCTCCTCATGGCGTGTGCAGCATGTATTGCTCACGTCCTGGGAGACCTTTGCATGTTGGAAGAATACCAGAATCAGAATTAAATTGTGCCCCTTGATTTGTCAAAAATGGGATCAAAACCCAAAGTCCAAGGAAAACAATGATGCCACATAGGAAAAGTGAGAAAGGGGCTTGTTTCATCTGCCATTAACCATATAAAACCAACTGGTCAAGTAAATATAGAAGGGGCACAGGAAAAATTAGTCTTCCACTGCTTGATGTTAAAAATATTCAACCTGTGTTGTTTTTGTATATTTCCTTTTGTGAGTATTGGTTTATTTTTTGGTAATTTTTTACTTTGCATAGTCAATCTGTAAGGTGTTTCATACCATGTATTTGTAACTACCTCTGTCTTTTGGAGAAATTTATTTTTTCTCCTTGATTATTTTTGCTTGGCCTCAAGGGGGTATTATTAGGGTTGGAAAGCTGCTAGAATCCAAAGAAGATTTTGCTTCCTCCTTATCTCTCAGGGACAAGCTGAGCTCATTAGATCTCTTTTCTTCCTCATGTGCATTTTATTGCTCTCTCTCCTGCTATGTTTATTTAACCTATTGTTTATTTTCTTTAAATACAGGGCAGGGAATGGGAATAGCAATATGAAACCTCAAGCGTATTTGTCCATGGGAGGCTTATGATATGAATATCTAGGTACTATTTCTAAATTCTTTTAAGAAAAGATCTAGACCTAATCTGGAACATGGTCTATACTCAATATATAGGATGTTCCCCCCAAAATGTATATACACTGTACAATCTGGTAGCTCAATGCATCTACTCATAGCCTACATAGTGCGGGAGGGAGCGAGAAGGACATGGACATAAAAGATGAAGGAGCCCTGGTGTGTTGTGTGTTTGCCTTAAAAACTGAGAGCAGTCCTCAGAGCAGAGGTACCTGGACTCATATATTCCAACTAGAGGCCCGGTGCATGAATTCGTGCACTGGTGGAGTCCCTCGGCATGGCCTGTGGGGATCGGGCTGAAACCAGCAGTCCAACGTTGCCTGCTGCTCTTGCTCATTCTGGCTCCACTGTGCTTGCTGCTGCCACTTGGTAGGCTCACTGCTGCTCCGCTGTGGTCTCCGGGTTGTGATGGCCAGCCTTAAGCCCTGCATCTGGTGCCCGTTGGTCAGCTGAGTGGCGCTCCCACTGTGGGAATGCACTGACCACCAGGGGGCAGCTTCTGCATTGGGCGTCTGCCCACTGGTGGTCAGTGTACATCATAGCGACCAGTTGAACAATCAGTCACTTAGGCTTTTATACATATAGATGTGACTCTAAAGTTAAGAGAAGGTAACAAGGAGGAGATCCTTTTCAATTCACTGGATGCTTCTGCAACCAGATTAATAAAGTGCAACATTTACCTAGTGTGCACAAGGCACCCTCAATGACTTGAAGTTTCAACAGCAACATGCAGGATACCTTGTTTCTTACTATTTTCTGACACCATCTCTCACCCTGCTCTGCCTTGCTTATTCCCCCAGATATACTGGGTCATTTTGAGCATTGATTTTGTGAAACAAGCATCTTCCTCAGGGCCTTTGCACTGGCTGATCCTTTTGTCTGCCAAGAACATCCATCTTAGTCTCCTGCTTATTCTTCGTTGAGGTGTCTGTTTAACTGTCATCTGTTGGCAGGTCTTGGCTAAACTCTATAAAAATGAACACCTCTATGCATTCTCTTCATTTAATGTTATTTACTTTTCTTTATAGCATCTTCACCATTAGATATGTGATATTATCATTTTTATTTGATTAATTTTTTTGTCATTAGTTTATAGAGACTTTTCTTTTTCAGCATTGCATATTGTGAACAGTGCCTGGAACATGGTCTATAGTCAAGATACAGGATATTCCCCTACCCCCAAAAATGTGTACACACTGTACAATCTGATAGCTGGATTTTATAAATTAAATGCATTTTAATAAATACTACCTTTATTATTAGTCAAAGTGTGGGTTACATTTTTTGGGACATCCTATATATACCTCAAGTGAATGAAAGATATCCTCAATAAAACAGCAATATACATTATGTTTGAAGAATTCAATGATGGGAAAAAAGGAAATTCTAATGAGAAATGGCAATAGAGATGACTTAATGGAAACTAGATCATATACCAAATATAAAAATTATTATCCTGATTCTAAAATGTAAATGTGTCATTTATTCTCAGTTACTAATGCTTGCTAATGTGAAAACTAGTTATTCCATTTTTTTTTTGGTAGTCACTTCTGACACATGGAACCAGGCAACGGTACACAAATTTCAGAATTTCTTCTTCTGGGACTTTCAGAGAAGCTAGAACTGCAGCCCCTCATATTTGGGCTTTTCCTCTCCATGTACCTGGTCACTGTGTTGGGAAACCTGCTCATCATCCTGGCTGTCAGCTCAGACTCCCACCTCCACACACCCATGTACTTCTTCCTCTCCAACCTGTCCTTGGTAGACATCAGTTTCACCTCCACCACCATCCCAAAGATGCTATGGAACATCCAGACACAGAGCAAAGTCATCACCTATGAAGGCTGCATCACCCAGATATATTTTTATATCCTCTTTGCAGTGTTGGACAACTTTATCCTGACCGTGATGGCCTATGACAGGTATGTGGCCATTTGCCACCCCCTGCACTACTTGGTCATTATGAACCCCAAGCTCTGTGGACTGCTGATTCTGGTGTGCTGGATCCTGAGTGCCCTACATTCCTTATTACATAACTTAATGGTGTTGGGTCTGTGCTTCTGCTCAGACTTAGAAATCCCCCACTTTTTCTGTGAACTCAATCGGGTGCTCCAACTTGCCTGTTCTGACACTTTTCTTAACAACATTTTGATTTATTTTTTAACTCTGCTGCTGGGCTTTGGACCCCTTGCTGGAATCTTTTACTCATACTCTAGAATCGTTTCCTCCATATGTGCAATTCCATCAGCTCAGGGGAAGTATAAAGCATTTTCTACCTGTGCATCTCACCTCTCAGTTGTCTCCTTATATTATGGTTCAGTCCTAGGTGTTTACCTCAGCTCTGCTGCTTCCCAGAGCTCACACTCAAGTGCAACAGCCTCGGTGATGTACACCGTGGTCACACCCATGCTGAACCCCTTCATCTACAGTCTCAGGAACAATGACATAAAGAGGGCCCTAGAAAGATTCTTTGGCAGGTAAGCTAACTGTAGCAATCTGAAGAAGTGCCCATGAAAGCAGGATTCAAAGCCTCAGAGCCTGATGTTCTGACACAAATAAAGCCAGTCTTTGGCCCATACATAATTTTCATTTACCTGATGAGTTAACATGAATTACTCTAGCATAATTTATTCTTTTATGACATATCATTCCAAGTAATTTTCTATTGTTTTCCTCAAAGAATAGTCATGAATTATCCTATTTCTATAGACAAAATGCACTTGGCTACTAAGGGCATTTGCATAATATTTTAATATATTTTATTGATTTTTTACAGAGAGGAAGGGAGAGGGATAGAGAGTTAGAAACATCGATGAGAGAGAAACATCGATCAGCTGCCTCCTGCACACCCCCTACTGGGGATGTGCCTGCAACCAAGGTACATGCCCTTGACCGGAATCGAACCTGGAACCTTTCAGTCCACAGGCCGACGCTCTATCCACTGAGCCAAACTGGTTAGGGTGCATAATTTTATTGTACAGGAAAATCTGAGACCCCAGTTTTCATTTATATGTTCATCATCATTTTCTATAGCACTATCATTATTGTTCTCCTTGATAATGTAGACTTTAACATGCTAGTATATTTTATAGCTCATCTCCTGGTTTTATAGTCTTCATTCAGCTGTGTATCCTCATGCTTATCATATCCACTGGCAAAAATTGACTATCTAACTCATGTTTCCAAGAAGCGTCTACATGGAAATACAGTGGGGCCTTGACTTACGAGTGTCCTGACTAACGAGTTTTTTTGAGATAGGATCCGTCTTTCTCGGCTGATTTTTTGCTTTGAGTTGCAAGCTCAAAAAAATTCGGGTTGCGAGCCAGCTTCAGATACCCCACTGCTAGTTGGTGCAGCGAACGTCACAGTGATTTGACATATGAGTAATTTGAGTTATGAGCTCCGTCACGGAATGAATTAAACTCTTAAGTCAAGGCCCCACTGTATAAATTTTAATAGACTGATCTAATATGGTTAGAGTCTTAAGTGTTCTTAAATATGATGAAGCAAAAATAAACATACAACTTATTACTACTCAAAATTTTTTTTCATGGCATACATCTACTCATTGAAGTGTGGATATGATGTCTATGGGAAGGGTCCTTATTCACTGGGGTGAAAAATTACCTGAAGTGTTTTATGTGCCTTTTTTGAACTATTTTCCTGTTTCTGATGAAAAACTTTCAATGTGCTCCCTAAAATGTGCCTCCTTCTAGTGCTCTAAGCTAATATCTCCCCTTTTCTAAACTTTTTCAAATTCACCAAAGGGAGTGAACAATCTCAATATCAGACAATAATCTCCTTTATACTCAGGAATATCTTCAATCTTTATTACCAAAGGATGGATCACACAGGAGTTGAAATCCTGCCCAGTCACGTGAATATGCATCACAAAATTTCCTGCAAAAACATTCATGTCTTTCCACCCAGCCCTGACTACCTGGAAGGGAGCCTCAGTGGAGGCACTTCTATACAGTTATCTGAAATGCATTTGAATAACAGAATGATTGTGAGTGCTGTCCTCAAATATCAGTACAAATGCCAAAAGTAAGAAGTAGCAGATTACTATCATTTCCCTCAGTTCTGTTGACTTTGATTATAGGATCAATTCATTATTGCTATATATCAAGGCATCATAAAGGCAAATGGTTTACTATAATTACTTTATTTTCTAGTGGGTTTGTATACTGGGGTGGGCGTTCTATTCTCTGCTGGTCTCTTCATGATTCTGTAGTAAGTTACCCCAACTGGGCTTTCTAATGTATTAGGGGCTCAGCTATGGTGACTGACTAGGGAGAACTTGGCTGGAATAAATGAGCTCTGTCCACCTGTCCTGTCCTTCTCTGGAAGGCCCCCTGGATTTGTTCACATGGCTGAGCCAGGGTTCTGAGCAAGAGCAGTGGAAATACACCCAGGCCTGGTAAAGCGCACTGTCACTTCCACAATATTTTATTGGACAAAACAACTAAAATATCCTAATTCCAGCCAAGATTCAAAGATGGAAAAGAAGACTACAGCTCTGGCAGGGATGAGCTCATGGTCACATTGGCCAAGATATAGAAACAAACAAAGAATTGGGGCCATATCTGCAAATAGACAATCATTTTTAAAAAAATTTTTTTAATTGAGTAAAGTTTTATTTCTGCATCCACCCTCAACACCTCAATGATCTTAGGGAAGAAAGGGAGAGTACAAATATGTTTAATGAGCAGATGTGGAAATTCTACACTAGAAGATCAGGCCCTTACAAACATAAACATCACCCCTCTGCAGCTTCCTCCCACTTACCATTTCTAAGCTTAAAAAGTAAAACTTTTTCCTTCCAGATATCTAGAGTACATGGACTTAGCTCATTGGTTAACAGAGCTAGAGAGCTGTTGCTTTCCTGATACTATCCTTTTTGACATCCTCATGTAGACATTGCTTCTCTTTTTATTGATCTGCTCTTAACATATTTGTAATGACTTCCAATCTGACACTTGTATTTGTTGGGGGTGAGGTCCTGATGGAAGGAGTTGGCATTTGAAACGCACATACAACAGAGAAATAAGTATTTGAGAGAATAGAGTTGTTGACATTATGCTGAGTTAAAGAAGCCAGTCACAAAAGGACAAATACTGCATGATTTCACTTATATGACATATCTGAAGTAATTAAATTCATAGAAACAGAAAGTTTAATGGGTGTAGAGTTTAAGTTTTGCAAGATGAATTAGTTTTGGTGGTTGGTTGCACAATAATGTGAATGCACTGAACAGTACTGAACTGCACACTTTAAAATTGTTACAATGGTAAATTTTATGTGTTTTTTACCACTTAAAATTTTTCAAAAAAAAGAAAAGAATTTTGACAGGTGCTACAACATGGATGACCCTTAAGGATATTATGCCGAGTGAAATAAACTAGTCATAAAAAGACAAAAACTGTATGACTCCAGTTTTTTAAGGTCCCAACAGAAATCAAACTCAGAGACCGAAGGTATAGTGGTGGGTGCCTCTGGCTAGGGGAGGTGGAAGAGGAATGAATGTTTAATGGGGACCGAGTTCCAGTTTGTGAAGATGAGAAAGTCTGGAGCTGAATGGTGGTGATAGTTGCATGGAAATGTACTTAATGTCACTGAACTGTCCACTTAAATAATGGTTAAGGTGGTAAGTTTTATGTTACATTTATTTCACCACATTAAAAAAAATCCCGGGCAGGAGGCTAAGAGTGGCCACACATAGCATTCTTTTCCTTTGTGCTCAGACAGTAGCTAGGTGAGAAAAAAACCTCTGATTATTTAAACCCCTGAGCTTTGGGGTTTGTTTGTTATTAGAGCAGAACTGAGCCTGCCCTGACTCAGATGTATCAGCTGACATCCATGTCATCTCCCGTGTATGCTGATACCCTTAGCCATGAAACTCAGTGCTGGGACGATGGTGAGATATTTGGCACTTGCCTCAGAAGCAAAATTTAAGGGGGTACCAAAACCTCAATAGTCAAAAGATGACTATTATTTGAATGCAGTCTTTGAAAAATCAAAATTAATGCAAAACATTCACGATGATTTAAATAGCAAAATGTTAAATTAAGACAGGATCTGTCACAGCAATGTGCTGAGACATTTTAGAACAGGGACCAAGGGAACAATTAATCTTTGTGCCTCATTCGTCTCCCTGTAGTCCCTGCTCTGATGAACACTCAGGATGCTCTGCCTGGGGCTTTCTGTGGCCCGTGTGTCTGCAGATCAGAATTGATAAGGAGTTAGCATCCCTGGAAATGACTGTCCATCACTTTTGTTGGATCAGTACCCCAACTCTCTCACTCCTCAAGGGTGTGTCCTATACACTCTCAGAGGTCCCTGGAGGGACTGAGCCCTAGGTGCTCACTACAGAAATTGTTCATTCAAACTCTATTTGCTGCCTACACCACCCTGTCTCACATCCCTTATTCTCTACTCATGCTTTCTAAGATCCACATCTAAAAATGTGCCTGCAGTCAATCCTTATCTCAGGCTCTCCAGTGCAGGGAAGCCAGCCCAAGGCAGACATCTATTACAATTTTATTTCAACCGGGCAAACACTATAACTCCTGATTTACTTCTGAATCTCTGGCCAAATCTGTTGTGTTAGTGATTTACTACTGGGCAACAAATTGCCCCAAATGTAAGGCCTAAAATAACACCAAATAGTGATGATCTCAAAGTTTTTGTGGGTCATGAATGAGGTATGACTTCTCTGGGTTCTTTGCTTCAGAGTCTCTAATGGGCCACAGTGTCAGCTGAGGGCATGATGAAGGAAGGGTCCATTCCCAAGGTGTTGTTGGCAGGACTCAGTTCCTCGCTGGCTGATCAGTAGGCAGCTCTCAGCTCCTCACCACATGGGTCTCTCCACAGGGCAGCTCACAATGTGGCAGCTGGTTTCACCTCAGCAAGAGACAAAAGGACAAGGAGAGGATGAGAGAGAGAGAGAGAGAGAGAGAGAGAGAGAGAGAGAGAGAACATGTGCCATGGGAGCAAGATGGAAAACTCAATCTTCTATAAACAAATCTTGAAAATGACATTTCACCACCGTGGTCTTACTCTCCTGTTAGAAGTGAGTCATGAGGCCTTGCCTGCACTCAAGAAGAGGGCATTACACATGGATACCAGGAGGCAGGGATCATGAGGGCTGTCTTGCAGTCTGTCTTCTGATTTCCCCCTTCTTAGTGTATGGTACCAACAACAGCTCAGTTGTTCAGGCCCCAGATATGGGTGTCATCCTGTCCATAAGGCATTTTAACTTTGCTCCAAATAGCCCTTCTGATATCCTCTCCTTCCTTCATGCTGTCTTGGCCTTTCTTCTCTTCTTGGAAGCTCAGTCCCACCTCAGAACATTTGCACCTTCTGTTCACTCTGCCTGGAACTCTCTCACCCCAGACATCTGCATGGCTCCTCCTTCAGGGTGTTTCACAGGCAGCTGTCCAGGTGTCAGCTGGGACGACAATCTCCTCTGAAGGCTGGATCAGATAAGCACCCACTTCTTTCCAGCTCTAGCTTTAACATGATCTCTTTCAACATGCATTCTTCATTCTTTATTTAATCCTGTGCAGTACGCAGTTAACTTAGAGGGCTTGGGGTGCTTCAATCCTGCACCTTCCAAAGGAAGGCCTGTCTGCCTGATGCCCTTGCCTTGCTCCTGGGAGGTCATCTTTAAGGACCAGGAGTGTCCTGCCTGATACAAGTTTTTGTATGCTTTAGACCTTAGACCATGCCAGAGAATAATGCTCACAATGTGACTCATGGTGGAGGCCTTGGGCCACCATGCACTATTAGCTTGTCCTCTGAATAGGCTGAGGTCAGCCACATGAGTGGTCAGCCAGGCCCATGTGAACAACTCCCGGTAAAAACTCTGGACATCAAGGCTCAGGTGAGTTTCCCTGGTTGGAAATACATCATTGTTGTCACACATCATTGCTGGGAGAGTTGACAGCTGGGATTGCACTGGGAGAAGAAACCTGGAAGCTGATGTCTAGTATCCTCTGAGTCTCACCCATGTGCCTTTTTCTTTGCTGATTTTAATCTGTATCCTTCCCTGTAATTAATTGTGACCAGGAGTATAGCACCTTTTCTAGGTTATGAGTCTGAGTGAATCATTCACCCCAAACCCAAGCCGTCATTCACCCAGCCCTCCTCTTTTGAGATATTCATCGCCTTTTTCACAGAATGTATATTCTTACTCATTTGCTATTTCCTGTCTCTCTCCCTGGACAGAATGGAAAGCTGGAACCTTGTCAACAACTCTCATGGGAGCAGAAGACCTGAGTGGCCAGGGGTCAGGTCCTAAGTTGTGCCAATGTCTGGTGGTGTGGCCCTGGGTGAGCAACCTCACCTGTCTGTGCTCCAGTCTCCCTATCTGTAAAACAGGAACAGGAACATGAGATCCTCTTTCATAGACCACCGGGAGAGGGATGGACTGATTTATTAAGGCCCAGAAAGGCCTCTATAGGTACTAGCTTCTAAATGCTGATTGCTCCCCAGTATGAACAGCTCAGTTCAGGATAAAGAAATTCAGATGACCCCTCTGAGGCCTTTGATATGGAGAGCCAGGAGGCAACCAGAGATGCCCAGATGATGGACAGCAGGACAGGAGAATTGCCAGGAAGGGCTGGAAATCCGCCCTGTGGCTTTTTCTCACATAGGCCTGACAAGGCTATTTGGAACTCTCCTGGGAGCCAGGCCCCTGGTCACCACAGCGGAGTATATCCTGGGGAGTGGCAGAGGTCAGTAGGAAGGAGAGGGTGAGCAAAACCAAATTCTACAATCTGGGCTCCTAGGAAGAAATGTGTGGGAAGAACTGCGAAGTGGAGGGTCAGAGCAGCCGCTGGGCTTTTGGACACAGTCTTACACATCCTTATGGGGAATGTCCCCCTCCCCACCCCTGTTTCTAGTCTCTTTACCATAGGCTTTCGTGGGTGCTCATGCCATATATTTTCAGGACACAGGAATCAGAAGCACATGGTCTGAGTCTCCAGGAAGCAGTACTTCTGGAAACAAGACTAAAAGGAAGAGAACAGAGCCAGAGCGGGAGTACTGGGATGTGGACTTGAGAGGCAACGGGAGGAGATGCCTGGCTCTGAGCAGGCTCCGCGCCCCACGATACCCACACTACCAGAGCTCACACATCAGGGCCAGGCCTTGGCTGGGAAGGAGCTGCTGTGGATCATATGCAATCTGGGCAGCTCCCTCTGCCTCTCTGAGCCTCAGTGTCCTTCCTAGTGACACAGGTGCTCAGGTAAAATACTACAGTCATGTGTTTCTCCCTCTATCTCTGTCCCTTGTGAGCCACTCCCCTATCCCCCACCCCAATACCAACTTTAGCAAACTCTGAGGGCTCTGCTTTCAAAATCCATCCAGAATCCACCCACTTTTCACCTCCTCCATAGCCTCACCCTTGAACAGCCCCATTATTTCCCACTTGGAACAATGCAGACACCTCTGCCCTGGTGTTTCAGCTCCCAGTCCGCACCCCTTACAGGCTGTTTTCCCAACAGTGGCCTGAGGGCAACCTCAACTCAAAAACCCTTGGTGACTCCAACCTCACTCAATACCAAAGTCGAAGACCTCCTTGTGACCCACAAGTCTCTACATGTCCTGCCCTGTCCCTCCCTGCCATTATCTCCTCCCATTGTCCCCTCGCTATTTCCTCCAGCCCCACTGATTTCCTACTGATCCTGTCTTTCTTGCTTATGCTGAGTGGTGGATATACACAAGCATCTGAGATTGTGTGTGTGTGTGTGTGTGTGTGTGTGTGTGTGTGCGCGCCTTTGTTTAATTGTTCCTCATAATTCATAGATTCCGTATTTGAGAACTCACCTACTTGCACAGTGAAGTTGGAGAAGTGCTGGTCTAGACTAGGTGTTCTCACCTTTGAAAGTTCACAATTGAGGCAGGATAATTACGTGTGTTGGGTACTGTCAGTGTTAGGCAGCATCCACTAGACATTGCCAGATAGCCCCTGAGGCACAGTCATCTCTGGTTGAGAACCACTGCCCCACAGTGAAAACCAGAAGCATCCAAACAGAATTGCAATCAAAACCCCATCTCTTATCAGTTTGTGCTTTGAGCAGATCAGTAAACTCCTTCAAGCCCCATTTCTGCAATGGGAAGGAAGTTCATAATGATACTACCTCATAGAATGGATTTTTCTAAAAATTAGATCATACAATTCTTACAAAATGATATGCTCAGTCATGTGTCATAACAATATCTAAATGTATCTATATCTATAAAGATATTTTATGAAGTACCAAATTTTATTTCTTAACTTGTGATATAAGTATAACATCCCTAACTTTTGACAAATATGTCAGGAAGCCAAAGAGTATGGTTCCCAGGATTGCACCTCTAAGGAACACAGTTCTGCCTTGTTGAAGAGGAGAATGGCAATTTTCCAGAGATATCTGGTCTATGTCCCCAAAATCAGACTTTGAAGAAAACATGAAGTCAGGGATGGGATAAGGTTAGACCTCTGGAAAACATGGAGCCATCCATACACACTAAGTACACTTGACTTCTATCCTGATCTCTTGGGATGAGAGAATCATTAGGAAAAATTTCCTTTCTGCTTATTCCAGGTGGCCCAGAGGGAAATCATCTGCTTAGTAGTTGGAATGACATGATGGAAATGTGCCTTATGATCAGATATAGAGAGAGCTGTAAATATCTCTCCTGTGGACTCCCTAAGCTTGTACAACATTGGTAGACAGGACATGGCTGCTGCTTTTGATTCCTAAGTCTGGCTCAGGAATTGATGCTTCACATCTTCCTGCTGTCTCATGTGAGGACAGAGGTTCAGTCTCATCATCAACCATCCAGGGAGCAATTCAGACTTCCACACGGAGACCTACCTCTCAGAGACCCATCCAGGTGAGCCTGGGAGGCCAGTAGGTACATCAGGAAAGGGTCAGAGAGGATGGAACCTGAAAACTTTTACCTGAGTCACTGTGACTCTAATCAGCCTAGCCTAGAAATGAGATATCTCTGTTTGTACTCTAGATTAAGTAACTAATGTGTAATTAATTTAGTTAATGCATTAAGAAATATGTGTTTGTTTGAATCTGCACTATAAAGACCTTAGTTTACAATTAAGTGATGGGAATGGATGTCCAGCTGGATAACATTATAGAATGAGTGAGATACATAAAATGATTGCAGTAAAATGAGAACATATCTGAGTTTAGTTGTTCGAAGAGAAGAACATAGAGCATTAGGTGCGGATGACAGTTCAGTGGAGTGGGTGTTTGCATTAAATTTCAAAGATGGGGTGTGTTTGAGCATGTTTTGTATTTACTGAAAAGACCCTGACCAGTCAGGGAGATGGTACCTTGCAGAGCAGTTCGTGAGACATTAATTGCAGTATCTCCTCTCACGCGGGGTAGCCACTTGAAAAAATATTTAATAAGGCTAAGGAGGAATACTAAAAGTGTTACTTTGAGTTCTTTTATTCCTGGCAAGGTCGCATATATTCTTGAATTCGTTGCCCATTTACTTTCCCTGTTAAAACAATTGGCAGGAATTCCTACCCTATACTCAGCCTTTTCCCCCCCAGTGGTCATGCTCTTTCTACTTTTAATGAGAAATTCTGGCATGCACTCAAGGAATATAAATTGAGGACTGACTGACTTCTAGGCAAAGATACAGGGTACTGAGAAAAAAGTCATTATAATTATAAAGATGGAGAAATAGAGGTCACCCATTATTCCTTAAATCTTAATACACAGAGGCAGCACAGTCAGTTTACATTTTAAGCAGTGAGGACTTCATTGTACCAGCTAAGGAGGAAGATGGGGGAGGGCGATATCACCAAATATAGTTAAAATTTTACTTCCACTTCATATGTACTTTTAGCATGAAATACCCTAACCCAAGCGAAGTTAATGAGTGAAGAATCTTAAACTTAGTTCTGTCAAACAAGTTTTATTGAATGAATGTCTACATTAGAATCCTATAGTTGCTGTAAAGTATTCCCACACTAGTTGCTTAAAACAAACATATGCTCTTACCATCGGAATGTCAGAAGCTTGAAATGAGTCTCAGTAGCTGATATCAAGATGTGTGCAGGGCTGGGGTCCTTCTAGAGCAGGTGTGGATAATGTCCATCCTGCAGGCCTTATGAGGCTATCGAAATCATTGGGTCTGGCTCTGCCAAGGCATTAGGGATGAGTTAATTAAATGTTTGACCAAATATAGCAAGCTAATTATTAAGTTGATAATTTTGTATGGCCATGAAATGATGCTCTAAATATTCAAATGACCCTTGACAGAAAAAAGGTTCCTCACCCCTGTTTAGAGGCTCAGGGGAAGAGCTGTTTTTTTCTAATGACTTAGTGTTGCTGGCCACCTGCATCCCTTGGCACATGTTCCTTCTTCCATCTTCAAGCCAGCTGTGTAGCATTTTCAAAGTCTCTCTCAGACCAACTCCTTTGTCTCTTTATCATTTACAGAACCACTGTGGTTACCTTAGTCCCACCTGGATGAGCCAGACTCTTCCTCTATCTTGAAGTCAGCCCATTACGAAGCCTGGTCCATCTGCTACCCTAATCCTCCTCTTGCTATAAAATATATGGTATTCCTGTGCTTAGAGGTTGGAGAAACCAAAGAGAAATATGCCTGCAGGGCAGGTATGGGATTTATAAATACCCCCTCATCTCCAGTCTCCCTTCATGTGTAAACTTAGGCTGGGAGGGCATGGTTATGTTCATTTCTGACTGTTATTTGCTTGTAGCCCTAACTCTGGCTGGAGACTGATACTTCACACGTTCCTGCTGTCTTGCCTGTGAAGAGAACTTTAGTCTCTATCATCAACCATTCAGGGAGGGATTCAGATGTCCCCACAATGACTTTCCTCACATAGATCTTATCCGGGTGAGTCCAAAAACACAGCTGAACCTGCAAAAGACAGAGGGTCATAGAGAATGGAAGCTGGAACATTTACCTGTTGTCCCCTGAGAGCCCATTCGACTTAACCCAGAGGCAAGGGATTACTGTTTGTTTGCTTGATTAATTAATGTGTTTATTTCAATGCCTACATAAGAATTCACAGTGTGACTGCTACTCACATCTTTGATTGTCTTTCATACTCTTTATCATTAAATTGCTATCATGCCCGTCGGGCATGGCTCAGTGGTTGAGTGTTGAACTATAAACCAGGAGGTCACAGTTCATTTCCTGGTCAGGGCACATGCCCAGATTGTAGCGTCAATCCCCAGTAGGTGGCGTGCAGGAGGAAGAAGCCCATCAATGATTGTCTGTCATCATTGATGTTTCTATTTCTTTCTCCCTCTCCCTTCCTAAATATATTTCCTATAATTAACAAATATTTCATAGTGAGGGACTAAATGACAGTTCATAACTTGTGATGTAAGGTTGAAATGCCAAATTGTTTTGGCTAATGAGTCATGAAGGCCAGTGTGTAACACTCAAAGTTTATATCAAAGAAATTTAGTTAGTTCTCCCCCTTATTGAAAAAAAATAGCAATTTTGTGAAGACATCAGGGCCTGTGTCCTTAACACAAGTCAATATTTATAGATTTGAGTTTTCTAATCAACACTAGAAATACCTTAAATCAGGATTGGGATAAGGTGCTGGGAGGGTAGTCCTCTGAAAGCAAACAGATTTCATGAGGAAGAACTAGTAGATATTGGATTAACTTGACTTCTAAGCTGGTCTTTTGGGAACACAGAATCTCCAGAAAAATATTCCCTTCAGTCCAGACCCACAGGGAAATCGGGTGATTAGGAGTTGGAGTAACAAGACAGAAATGTATCTAATGAGCAGACATAGGGAGCTGTAAATATCACCTCCTCTCTAGTCTCTCAGCATGTGTGAGCTTGGACTGAATGAAACCTGGTTGCTGTTTTTGGAATCCTAAGTTTGTCTAGGAGACCTGTGCTTGCCTCCTTCCTGCTGTCTTGTTTAGACAGAGAGCTTCAGGCTCCATCATCAACCATCCAGGAGGTTGGACTTTCCTATGGAGACCTTCCCCTCAGAGTCCCCAATCAGGTGAGTCCAGAGGTTCAGTAGGTACTACGGGAAAGTGTCAGAGAGAGTCAAAGCCAAGCACATGTACCTGAGGTCTCTTGACAGCCATCAGCCTGTGTTTGTTTGTTTGCCTGATAAATAATTAATGATTAGTTAATGATGCTAAAAGGAGAAATGAGCATTGATCTCAGCAATAAACGGGCAATTGTTGACAATTAACTGATGGAAGCCCAATTGGAGGTGACAATGGGAGGCATAGAGTATTTCAAGTAAAAATAGAAGATATTCAATGAGTTTTGCAACTAAAGGAAGGAGGAATATACAGTGCTAGGTATGGAAGCATGTTCAGTAACGTGAGGGCAGCTCTTCTTTGTTTTTATCATGGGATCTATTCAACTATGTTTCCATATTGATGGGAAAAATTCAGATCCAATATATTTCTTGTAAATATTACCTTGCAACAAGAGTTCATAAAACATGCATTTCACAGTATATCCTTTCACTCTGGGTATTCAATTCACATGAAAACGAATTTATTTGATAAATAAAAGGAGGCATGCTAAATAGCTTAACTATGCAATTTCTCCATTACCTGTGACCTGAATATATTTGTGGTTTGTTATTCATTTGCTTTCTCTTTTGTAAATTGTCTGTACAAGTCTTGACATTTGTGTAGTGGGGTCAGAGTGTTTTTATTCCTGTTTTTCATTGCATTCCTTTAAACAAGGAATTGGAAGGTTTTTTTTCACTCACTTTGTTGTCATTGAGTACCTTCATGTATGTATATGTGGGGAATTGTGAGTGTCTATTGATATTGTGGGCTCAAATCTGTCACTCAGTCATATTGTATTCTCTCTGTTGCTTTTTTATTTTTCACTTTTCTTACTGAAAAAAAATTCAGCTGCTAATTTTATATTCTTCACTTGGGAATTCTTGCTATAAAACAAAAATTAAAAGTGAATGTTTTGAGTAGTGGGTACTAATATATCACCCTACACACACATTGCCAACTTGTTTCACATCTCTATTATTCCTTATTGTTCCTGTTGGTCTTTGTCATTAGCTCTATTTCCAAAATTTGCATCATCTTCTACCTTCCTCTGGAAGGCATTCTTTTTTATATTTGAGTACAGACTACCTTTACCTTCCATTAGCATACTTGAATTCATTTATTTTTATATAAGAAGAAATTATAACTTAGACAATGCTTTCTCCTGATTTTAAAAGCCCTCCCATAATATTCTTTTATTTCCAAGTCTGTGGAATTTTAATCTAGAATAGTGGACCATGTTGATATTATTAACTTATTATTATTTTCTGTCTTTATATAGATCAATTTGATTCTCACTGCATTTTGTTTCATACAATTGTTTTGTAACCACTACACTTAACCTATTATCATTCCTACTGATAATCTTTATTCCATACATTCTTAAGTTTTTTAAAAAATGTGTCTTCCTATGTTATGCACACATACACAGTCATATGCTTTTATACAAATGCATAAATAGCATCCTGTGCCCATCAGAAATTCTCTTCATGTGTTGTACAGTATTTTTTTTCCATGTGCCCACTCTTCCTTATTACTCAACAATACCTTATGGTCTACCCTCCAATCAACTAGTGTGATGCCAATTCATTATTACCATGTGCACATAATATTTTAAGAAGTGGCTGTGCTATTCACACTTTGAAAGTCTTCCATACTGGTATACTTTCTCAATACATTGCTATTATAACAATTATACAAAAATATTCTGACATTGTTACATTAAAACTCTGGTTCTCCACCAGAGGTAGTATTGTTTTCCAGGAGACATTGAGCAATGTCCAGAGACATTTTGTCTGTCACATGGGAGGTGTAGATAGAATCCAGTGATGCACAGGAGAGACCACACCACAGACAATGATCTGGTCCAGAATGTCAATGTGCAGAGATTGAGAAACCATGACTGAAAGAATATATGTACTTGTAATAGTGTCTTCAGATTGGTTTACCAAAGTTGTAACACGTTATAGTTCTGCTAGAAAAGAAAAAAGAGTACCCCTTTGCTACCTGTTTGAAAGTTCCAACCCCAGTCAATGTGACAACTTTTTAAGTTTTTGCCCAGGCTTACAGGTCTGCAAAAATTCGTTGTTTCCTGAACTTTTTCTAAGTTTGATCAGTTATATATTTGTTGTTCTTTTAAATTTGAATATTATTGTTATATGCTTTTATTGTTCCATTATTAGCATTTAAAATATTTTTAAAAATTATTATGGTGGGGTAGGTAGAAGAGAGTAAAAGGGAGATAAATGGTGATGGGAAGAGGCTTAAATTTGGGTCCTGAGCACACAATACAAAATGCAGATGATGTATTATAGAATTCTAAACCTGAAACCTATACACTTTTATTGATTGTCACCCCAATAAATTCAATAAAATTTTAAAAATAAAAAAGTATTATTTTTCAATTGGCTTGTTTTGGCCATAAAAATGTTTTACATTTTATTTAGTTAAATATGTCTGTCTTATTACTTTTGAGGCTCCTAACTTAATTATAATGGTTTGGCCCATCCATAAGCATTAATATGCAGTTTTCTCTATGTTCACCTAAAAAGGATTGGCTACTCTCACAGTGAGTAGGCAATCCCTTTGATTTTTTGTAACACGACTGGTATAGGGGATCAACTTCATTTTCTTCCAGGAAAATATTTATTCTTCCAGGTTTATTCAACAATTTAATCTTTTCAAAAATATTGAATTGCAACCTTACCTTGTGTTAATATATACTGAGCCCTAATTCCTGATTTACTCAACAAACAATAATGGAGCATCTGCTATTTTCCTCTATTTCTAGGAACATTATAGATTATCTTCTACTAGAGGCCTGGTGCACCGATTCGTGCACTGGTGGGGTCCCTCGGCCTGGCCTGTGCCCTCTTGCAATCTGGAACCCCTTGGAGGATGTCAGACTGCCAGTTTTGGCCTGATCCCCGCAGGCCAGGCCGAGGGACCCCACCAGTGCATGAATCTATGCACCGGGCCTCTAGATCTTTGGTTAATCTCTTCCCACTCTCCCCCCTTCCCCTTTCCCTCGGAGATTCACCAGTCTGTTCCATGTTTCCATACCTGTGCATTGAGCATTTGCCCCCTGGTGGTCAGTGCGCATCATAGCTACAGATCGAACGATCAAATGGTTGAAAGGTGGAATGGTTGTGTAGGCTTTTATATATATACATGTTTATGTCTTTGCCAATTAATTACTAATCTATATTGGTGTCACTAAATTATTGCTATTTTACACCTTGTTTCTGTTACTTTTTGATGCTAAGCTCAATTTTCTTTAATTGATTTCAGTTGCTTTAAAATCACTCTGTTTAGTCAGGTTTCATTCTCCCTGTCATTTCTTTAACTTCATAACTTCATATTTACTTAAATGTGTTCTTATTTAAATGCACATATATTCACAGACATTTGTGAAAATACAAAGGTGAACAAAGGTGAATTCTTGCTTGTTTGGATCTGGCACAATGAAGTCAGAGTACTATGTTTGCATGAGAAGGTGCTCAAGCTAAATTATATGAAGAAAGTTACTCAGTGTAGAAGGATGGCTCCTCAGGGTGTGTGCAGGATTTATTGATCATGTCCTGGGAGGCCTTTGCATGTTAGATGAAGACTGGAACCAGAATTAGATTGTGCCAATTGATTTGTCAAAAATGAGGTCAAAACCCAAACTCCAAGAAAAACAATGATGCCACATTAGAAAAGTAAGAAAGGGGCTTGTCTCATCTGCCATCAACTACATAAAAACCTACTGTAACTGCTCAAACAATGGGTCCATGCTGCCTGACACTACTTGAGCCAATTAAGCAGAGACAGGGTTGAATCATATATGAGCATTTATTCCAGGACTGCAGGTAGCATGGGAGAGCAGTAGGTCATCCACAACAATCTGCTAAGCACCCCACTATAGGCCAGCTGCTTATATTTGGTAAAAGTACAAAGATTACATGTGGAAGTAGCCAAAGGGTATGTCAAATGGGCAATTAACAGGTAAGCAGGCTGGAGATTTGCAAAGGCCTGCAGGTATGCAAATGGGCTGGGAATCTTCAAAGGGCTTAGTGATATGCAAGGGATGGGGTCTTCAAAGGGCTGATGGCTCTGGTTTTTGCAACAAAGTTGTTGATCTTTCCATGATAATAGGCAGCATCTCCAGGTGAGTTCTCAGGTCCCCTGTGAGCAACTGCCAGCCAGGTTACAGAACAAAACACTCAAGGTTAACAGTTCATGATTAACATTTCTTACAATTCTAGCTGGTCCCTCAACATTCTATTTCTGCCCCTATCACTACTGGTCAAATAAGTAGAGAAGAGGCACAGGAAAAACCAGTCTTCTGCTTGATGTTAAAAGTATTTAACCTGTGTTGTTTTTGGACATTTCCTTTTGTGAGTTATTGGTTTATTTTTTGGTAATTTTTCCTTTGTGTTAGTCAACCTGTAAGTTGTTTCACACCATGTGTTTATAACTACCTCTGTCTTTTGGAGAAATTTATTTTTTCTCCTGATTATTTTTGCTTGGCCTCAAGGGGGTATTATTAGGGTTGGAAAGCTGCTAGAATCCAAAGAAGATTTTGCTTCCTCCTTATCTCTCAGGGACAAGCTGAGCTCATTAGATCTCTTTTCTTCCTCATGTGCATTTTATTCCTGTCTCTCCCACTATGTTTATGTAACCTATTGTTTATGTTCCTTTAAATACAAGGCAGATAATGGACATAGCCATATGAAACCTCAAGCGTATTTGTCCATGGGAGGCTTATGATAAGAATATCTAGGTACTATTTCTAAATTCTTTTTGAAAAATATACTTGATCTGCACAACTTGACTTGTATTTACTCCTAGACTACTTAGTGTGGGATAGAGTGAGAAAGACTTGGAAATAACACAGATGAAAAGGCCATTGTGTGTGTGTGCCTCATAAACTGAGAGCAGTCCTCAGAACAGAGGTACCTGGACTCTATTCCAATGTGACTATAATAGCAAGGGCAGGTACTAAGAAGGATATCCTGTTTGATTAACTGGATGCTTTTGCAACCAGATTAAGAAAGTGCAACATTTACATAGTGTGCATTTACGTATTGTTCAACAGCAACATGCAGGCTACCTTGTTCTTACTATTCTCTGCCACCATCTCTCACCTTCTCTGCCTTGCTCATTCCCCTGGACTCACTGGGTCATTGTGAGCATTGGTTTTTCTAAAACAACCATCTTCTGACGGTCTTTGCGTTGGCTGTTCCTTTTTGTCTACCAAGAACTTTCCCCTTAGTTTCCAGCTTATTTTTCTTTGAGGTGTCTTGGCTAAACTCTATAAAAAAACACACACACCCTCTACCCACTCTCTCCATTTAATGTGATTTTCTCTTCTTTATAGCATCTGTACCATTGGATATGTTATATTATCATTTTTATTTGATTAAATTCTGTCTTCATCATTAATTTGTAGAGACTTTTATTTAAAGCATTCCCATACTCTGAACAGTGACATGAACATAGTCTATAGTCAACATACAGGGTGTCCCCAAAAACGTATACACACTGTACAAGCTGATAGGTCAATTTTGAAAATAAAATGCATTTTAATAAGCACTGCCTTTATAATTATTCAAAGTGTGGGTTACATTTTTGGGACACTCTATATATACCTCAAATGAATGAAAGATATCCTCAATAAAACAGCAATATATATTATGTTTGAAGAATTGATTGGTGGTAATAAAGGAAAGTCTAATGAGAAATGGCAACAAGGATGACTTAATGGGAACCAGATCATACACCAAATATGGAACTTATTTTCCTGATTCTAAAATGTAAATGTGTCATTTATTCTCTGTTACTAATGCTGGCTAATGTGAAAATTTGTTTTTCACTTTTTCTATTTTCTAATAGTCACCTCTGACACATGGAACCAGGCAATGATACACAAATTTCAGAATTCCTTCTTCTGGGACTTTCACAGGCACTGGAACTACAGTCCCTCATATTTGGGCTTTTCCTCTCCATGTACCTGATCACTGTGTTTGGCAACCTGCTCATCATCCTGGCGGTCAGCTCAGACTCCAACCTCCACATGCCCATGTACTTCTTCCTCTCCAACTTGTCCTTGGTAGACATCTGTTTCACCTCCACCACCGTCCCAAAGATGCTGGTGAACATCCAGACACAGAGCAGAGTTATAACCTACGATGGTTGTATTACTCAGATGTATTTTTATACACTTTTTGTAGTGTTGGACAACTTTATCCTGACTGTGATGGCCTATGACCGGTTTGTGGCCATCTGCCACCCGCTACACTACATGGTCATCATGAACCCCTGGCTTTGTAGAATGCTGGTCCTGGTGTCCTGGATCATGAGTTTCCTAAATTCCTTGCTACATAGCTTAATGGTGTTGCAACTGTCCTTCTGTGCAGACTTAGAAATCCCCCACTTTTTCTGTGAACTCAATCAGGTGGTTCAACTTGCCTGTTCTGACACCTTTCTTAACAACTTTATGATATATTTTTTAATTGTGCTACTTGGTGGTGGTCCCTTTGCTGGGATCCTTTACTCTTACTCTAAGATAGTCTCCTGTATATGTGCAATCCCTTCAGCTCAGGGGAAGTATAAAGCATTTTCTACCTGTGCGTCTCACCTCTCAGTTGTCTCCTTATTTTATGTTACGAGCCTAGGAGTGTATCTCACCTCTGCTGCTACCCAAAATGCACACTCAAGTGCAATAGCCTCAGTGATGTACACTGTGGTCACACCCATGCTGAACCCCTTCATCTACAGTCTGAGGAACAATGACATAAAGAGGGTCCTGGTAAGATTCCTTGGCAGGTAAGCTTTTCAAGGGCCAAGTGTACTAGGCTGAAGAAGTGCCCATGACTGAAGGGTTCAAAGCGTCAGAGCCCTATTATTTTCTGAGACAAATTAATCCAATATTTTGACCATACATAATTGGAAATTCTCATCTCATGGGTTAACATGAATTCCTTTAGCATAATTTATTCTCTTATGGTATCCTACCATTCAAAGTAATATTTCTATTGTTTCCTTGAAAGAATAGTCATGAGTTATACTCTCCTATGGACATAAGTACATTTGGATACTTAAGGATATTTACATAATTTTCTGTAGGAAAATTGGAGACCACAGTTTTCATGGTGCACATCTCATCATTAAAGTGTGGATAGGATGTCTATGTGTCTGTGTTCTTATTCACTGGGTGAAAAATTACCTGGAGAGTTTTGTGTGCTTTTTCTGAACTATTTTTCTGCTTCTGCTGAAAACCTTCCAATGTATTCCTTACAAATGTGCTTCTTTCTAGTGCTCTGAGTTAAATATCTCCCCCTTTCTAAACCTTTCCAAATCCACCAAAGGGCCAGTGAGTGAACAATCTCCATATCATACAATATATGTCTGAATGAAGCTTATCTCACACATATTTTCTCCACAAGTCACATCACAGCCTCCCTCATTTAGAAACATTATAAGTGGGTACCAATTTCAACAGTGAAATCACCAACAGAAAGCACAAAACTGTAAAATGTGTGGCACTACATAGACTATGAAAACTACACATTATGGTATCAGAGCTGAAACAAGAAGGCAGCGTCTTGCCTTGTTGGACCTCAGATTAGAAGTGGCCAGTAAGCAATTCAGATTGTTCTCTTCTCTGTGCATGTCTGAGAATGACCACTGAATTCTCACTAGTATTGATTTTGGGTTACAAATAAATGTTTGCAAGTAGGTGAGTTCTCAAATGTTGAATCTGTGAATAACGAAGAATGACAGAACAAATGCGCGCACACACACATAAACATACAGAATCTCAAGTGTGTGTGTGTGTGTGTGTGTGTGTGTGTGTGTGTGTGTGTGTTTGTGTCCATGATTCAACATAAGCCAACAATGACAGAAATAGTAGGAAGTCAGTGGGGCTGGAGGAAATAGTGACGGGAAAGTGGGAGGAGATGATGGCAGGGAGAGACAGAGCAGGACATGTAGAGCTGTGTGGGTCACAAGCAGTTCTTAGACTTTTGTTTTTGAGTGTGGTGGGAGCAGAGGTTGTCCTCTGGCCACTGTTGGGATGGGAGCAGAGGTTGTCCTCTGGCCACTGTTGGGGGAACAGCCTGTGTGTATGTGTGTGTGTGTGTGTGTGTGTGTGAGGAGGGGGAGTGGAGTGGAGCTGAAAGGTCAGGAATGAAGTGACTGAACTGATCCCAGTAGAAGATAATGGGGCTGGTCCAGGGTAAGGCCATGGAGGAGGTGAAAAGTTGGTGGATTCTGGATGGATTTTGAAAGTAGAACCCTCAGGGTTTGCTGATACTGGAGTTTTGGGGGAAGTAGAGAGCAACAGAGATAGAGAGAGATACAGATGACTCTAGGGTTTTGACTTGAGCACCTGTGTCACTAGAAAAAACACTGAGGCCCACAGAGGCAGAGGGAGGTGCCCAGGTTACACATGGGTCCACAGCAGCTTCATACCCAGCCAAGGCCTGGCCCTGATGTTAGAGCTCTGGTGGTATGGATATCACAAGGGGCACAGCCTGCTCAAAACCAGGAACCTTCTCTCATTGCCTCCCAAGGCCACATCTCAGCACTTCCCCTCTGGCTCTGTTCTCTTCCTTTTAGTCTTGTTTCCAGAACTACTGCTCCCTGGAGACTCAGACCATGTGCTTCTGATTCCTTTGTCCTGAAAATATATGGCATGAGCACCCATGAAAGCCTTATGTGGAAGAGGCTGGAAGCAGCGGTGGGGATGGGCATATTCCTCCCTGGGGGGTGGGTAGGGCTGTGTCTAGAAGCCCAGAGCATCTCCAGGGCAACCAAGAGAGGAGAGGCATCCTCTTAGGCCAGGCCAGATGGGCGCTTCCCAGGGCCACCTTCCTTTGGGGCCCTCTGGTGCCCAGCCCCAGCCATGGCTCCAGCTGCTCGACCCTCCATCTCCCAGTTCTTCCCGCACATTTCCTCCTAGGAGTCATGATTGTAGCATTTGGTTTTCCTCAACCCCTCCTTCCTACACAGCTCTGCTACTCCCTGGGACCTCCTTCCCAGTGGCCACATGAGCCTGGCTACCCAGGGAGTCTCAAATAGCCCCAGCAGGCCCTGTGTGCGACCAGAGCCCTTCCTGGCACTTTTCCTGACCTCCTTTCCACCATCTGGGCATCTCTGTGTCCCTCCTGTCTCTCCATGTCAAAGGCCTTAGTGGGGTCGTCTTAACTCATTTGTCCTTCCAGTGAGCACTGACACCTGCTCTAGTTACTGCTTTTCTAGGTTATGTGTCTAGACAGAGACCAATACTTGGAAGCAAGTGCTTTTAGAGGCCTTTCTGGGCCTTAATAAATCAGCCCATCCATCTCCCAATGGTTGATGAAGGAGGAACTTATCTTCCTCTTCCTGTGTCTGTTACAAGATAGGGAGATTGGAGCAAAGAACCCAGAGAAGCCATACCTCATTCCTGACAAACAAAAACTGTGAGATCATAACTATTTGCTGTTATTTTAGGTCCTTATGTTTGGGGCAATTTTTTGCACAGCAATAAATCACTAACACAACATATTTGGCCAGAGATTAAGAAGTGAATCAGGAATTATAGTGTTTGCCCTGTTGAAATAAAATTGTAATAGATATCTATCTTGGGCTGGTTTCCCTGAACTGCAGAGTCTGAGATAAGGATTGAGTGTGGGTACATCATTAGCAGTGGATCTTACAAAGCATGAGTAGAGAAGAAGGGACATGAGATAGGGAGGTGTAGGCAGCAAATCATGAGAGTTTGAATGAACAATTTCTGCAGTGTGCATGGGGAGCAGTCCTTCCAGGGATCTTTGAGAGAGTATAGAACATTCCCTTGAGGAGTGAGGGAGCTGGGGTATTGATTCACCAAAAGTGTTGGAGGGTCATTCCCAGGGATGCAAACTCCTTATCAATTCATCAGAGCAGGGACTACAGGGAGACGAATGAGGCACAAAGATTAATTGTTCCCTTGGCCCCTGTTCTAAAATGTCTCGGCACATTGCTGTGACAGATCCTGTCTTAATTTAACATTTTGCTATTTAAATCATCATGAATGTTTTGCATTAATTTTGATTTTTTAAAACACTTCATTTAAATAATAGTCATCTTGACTACTTGAGTTCCTTGGTGTCCCTTAAAGTTTGTTTCACTTCTCACCATTCTCCCAGCCCTGGGGATCATGGATGAGAGCATCAGTACACATGGGAGAGGACTCGGGTGTCAGCTGCCACATTTGAATCAGGGTGGGCTCAGTTCTGCTCTAGTAACAAGCAAAGCTCAAATTTCCAATGCATCAGAGATTTTCCTTCTCACCTGGCTACTGTCTGGACACAAAGGAAAAGAAAACAGTGTGTGGCCACTTAGGTCTCCTGCCCTGGATTTTTTTCTTTTTCGGTTTTATAAATACATTCTTATTGATTTCAGAGAGGAATGGAGAGGGGACAAAGATAGAAATATCAATGATGAGAATCATTGATATGATGCGACCTGCATGCCCCCTATTGGGGATGGAACCTGCAACCCTGGCATGTGCCCTTGACTGGAGTTGAACCCATAACTCTTCAGTCCACAGGCTGATGCTCTATCCACTGAGCCAAACCAACTAGGGCTGGATTTTTTTCTAATGTGGTAAAATACAGGTAACATAAAAGTGACCATCTAATCGTTATTTAAGTTGACAGTTCAGTGCATTAAGTACATTCACAGGCAACCATTACCACCATTCATCTCCAGACTTTCTTAACTTCACAAACTGGAACTTGGTCCCCATTAAACATTCATTCCTCCTCCTCCTCCCCCAGCCCAAGGTGCACACCATTCTACTTCCTGTCTCTATGAGTTTGACTCCTCTAGGGACTTCATAAAAGTGGAGTCACACAGTATTTGTCCTTCTATGACTGGTTTCTTTCACCAGCATGATGTTCTTAAGGGACATCCATGTGGTAGCATGTGTCAGAATATGGTTCCTTTTACTAAAAATTTTTAAGTGGTAAAAAACACATAACAAAATTTATCATTTTAACCATTTTTAAGTGTGCAGTTCAGTAGGGTTAAGTACCTTCACATTGTTGTGCAACCAACCTCCAGAATCTTTATCTTGAAAAACTGAAACTCTACACCCACTAAACACTAACTCCCCATTTCCCCTCTGCCCAAGCCTGACGACAACCATTTTATTTTTTGTTTTTATGGATTTAACTCCTTAAGATATGTCATATAAGTGAAATCATGCAGTATTTGTCTTTTTTTTTGACTGGCTTCTCTCACTGATCATAATGATAGCAACTCTCCTTCCTCTTTCAAAATCCTATTTCTCTGTTGTATGTGCATTTCAAATGTCACCTCCTTCCATCAGGAGCTCCACCCGCAAGCAGTACAAGTATTGGTTTGAATGATGAATATGTTAAGAGCAGATCAATAAAAAGAAAACCGCTGTCTACATGAGGATGCAAAAAAAAAAAGATGGTTATCAATAAAGCAACAGCTTTCTGTTTCTGTTAATCAATGAGCTAAGTCCTTAGAGTCAAGATATCTGGAAAGAAAAAGTTTTACTTTTTAAACCTAGAAATGATAAGCTGGAGACAAGCGGTAGAGGGTGATGTTTATATTTGGAGGGGCCTGACCCTCTAGAGTAGAATTTCCACATCTGCTCATTAAACATATTTGTACTCTCATTCTCTTCTCTAAGATCATTCAGCCATTGAGGGTCAATGTAGAAATAAAACTTTATTGAGTTAAAATTTACACAATTGGTAGTCTGTTTGCAGCGATGTTTCCCATTCTTTGTTTCCATGTCTTCCTCAATGTGACTGTAAGCTCCTCCCATCCAGAGTTGAAGTCTTCTTCTCCACCTTTGAAACTGGGCTGGACTTAGGATTTTCTTTTTTTAGTTGTTTTGGTCAAATTAATGGTGGAAGTGATAGTGCGCTTTCCCAGGACTTGGTGCATTTCTACTGCTCTCACTCGGAACCCTGGCTGAGCCATGTGAACAAATCCAGGGGCGGTCCAGAGAAGAAGAGGACATGGGGACAGAGCTCATTTATTCCAGCCAAGCCCTCCCTAGATCAGTCACCATAGCTGAGTCCCTAATACATTAGAAAGCCCAGCCAAGGTCAGCAGAGACATCCCTGCTGACCCATAGCTGACCCATAGATGACCCATAGATGACTGCAGACTCATGAGGAGACCAGCAGGGATCAAAACACCTCCTCACTACACAAACCCATTGGAAAATAAAGGAATTGTATTAAACAATTTGCTTTTAAGATGGCTTACTATACGGCGATAGTGAATTGATCCTATAATCAAAGCAAACAGAACTGAGGGAAATGATAGTAATCTGCTACTTCTTACTTTTGGCATTTGTACTGATATTTGAGGACAGCACTCACAATCACTCTGTTATTCAAATGCATTTCAGATAACTGTATAGAAGTGCCTCCACTGAGTTCCCTTCCAGGTGGTCAGAACAGGGTAGAAGGACATGCATGTTTGTGCAGGAAAATTTGTGATTCTTATTCACATGACTTGGCAGAATTTTAACTCCTGTGTGATTCATCCTTTGATCATAAAGATAGTATATATTCTTGAGTATAAAGCAGATATACGTATTGTATGATATTGAGATTGTTCACTCACTGTCCCTTCAGTGGGTTTGAAAAAAAGTTTAGAAAAAGGTAGATATTTCATTTAAAGCACTAGAAGGAGGCACATTTGTAGGGATCACAAATTGAAAATTTTCAAACAGAAACAGGAAAATAACTCAGAAAAAAACAAACATAAAACAATTCATACTATTCGTCACTCAAATAAATAAGGATCCTTACAGATGAACCTCATATTTTATACTTTATTTTTTAATTGATGTTTTAAAGAGAAAGGAACGAAGAAAGAGAAAGAGAGAATGGGAAAGAGAGAGAGAAAAAAAAACATCAATGTGAAAGAAAGACATTGATTGATTGCCTCCAGTATGCACCATGCCTGGGGATGTAACCTGCAACCTAGATATATGCCCTACAGCATTTTTGGTGCACGGTTAGACACCCCAACCAAGGAAGCCACTGGGTAAAGACCATATTGCACAGTTTAGAATTGATGTCTAGCATTTTTGAATAGTAATAAATTATATGGCTATTTTTGTTTCCTTATATTTAAGGTCATCTCTAACTCTAACCATATAAGATCAGTCTGTTTATTAAAATATATATTTCCATGTAGATTCTTCTTGGACACATGTATTCGATAGTTGGTTTTTGACAGTGGATATGGTAGGCATGTGGTCACACAGCTGAACAAAAGAATGAAGAATATAAAACCAGGAGACCAGCTGTAAAACATACTAGCATGTTGAAGTCTACATCATCAAGAAGAGCAGTAAAGGTGGTGCTATAGAAACTAATGATGAGCATGTAAGTGAAATCTGTGGTTTCAGATTTTCCTCTACAATAAAATTATGCAAATGACCTAAGTATCCAATAGTAGTTTTTTCCATAGGAGTAATATAATTCATGACCATATTTTCAGGGAAACAATAGAAAAATTACTAGGAATTCTATATAATGAGAGGAATATGCTAATTAGCTGGGACACCCTCACGGGTAATGTCAGGCAGGAGCGGGTGGGCGTGGCTGCCAGCCCCATGAGGCTGGGCATGTGAGGCTTCGTCACATAAAATAAAAGGCATTCACATGTCTGAAGACGACTGTGTCAAGGAGGAAGGGCTCCAGTTTTGTTTTCTCACACCCAGTTAGGAGGACTCCCTGGGCGGTTCTCTCCTCCGAGCCCTGAGCAGGATGGGCGCTCTGCTCCGCCTGGGATCCCGGAGGGGAGGAGGAGTGAAGTACTTTCCCTCTGCGATCCCGCTCTCCCTGGGAGCCCGGAAATCCACCTCCCGGGGTGACTGTGCAGCAGCCAGGCCTGGCGAGCCACAGACAGGGCAACCTACCCAGAGGACACATGGCTGCCATAGTTGAAGTCATCCTCGATGGAGGAGCGGGGGTAGTGGGGATTGGAGTGGCCATGTCAGCAATGGAAACCCAGCTCCCCACCAAATGACTAGAGCTCACGAACCTCAATGGTCCTTGGTCACTTCCTGAGCAGCAGTCAGCCCCCACCGGGGATCAAACCCAAAACCTAAGTAGGTGCCCTGACAGAAGGGAACCCAAACCTTTGCTGTGGCAGAGGAGCTCCAACCCACAGCAGGGGCCAGGGCACGCCAGAGGGGTTTTGTTGAGGGACCCTGACAGGCAGCGTGCAGTACAGTGGGTTAGAACCTCCTCCTGATACAGCAAGGTTGCAGGTTGGATCCCTGGTCAGGGAACAGACAAGAAACAACCAAAGAGAGCATAATAAGTGGAATAGCACACTGATGTTTCTCTCGCTCCCTTCCTCTCTCTAAAATAATCAATCAATAAAAATTAAAATAAAAAGTAAACCCTCTGACCCTCACCAGTTTGGCTCAGTGGATAGAGCGTTGGCCTGTGGACTGA
>NW_005371215.1:179362-185524 GCF_000412655.1 Myotis brandtii
TTTGCATTTTTTTTTTTTTTTTTTTTTTTTTTACAGAGAGTAGAAGGGAGGGAAAAAGACAGAAACTAATGTGAGACATATCAATTGGTTGCCTCCTGCTGAATCCCCAACCAGGGCCCCGGATTAAGCCTGCAACCCAGGTACTTGCCCTTGATCAGAATCCAACCCGGTACCCTTCAGTCTGCCTGCAGAAGCACTATCCATTGATCCAGACCAGCATTTTTTTTTCTTTTTAAGTCCTCCTCTAAGGATATGTTCTTTCCATTGATTCTAGAGAGAGAGGAAGGGAGAGGGAAAGAGAAAGAGAAAGAGAAACATTGATCAGTTGTCCAAGCAATCCAACAGGGATGGAACCCAGAACATGTATATGTGCCCTTACCTGGAATCGAACCCATGCCCCTTTGGTGCATGGGAGGACACTCTAACCACTGAGCCACACCAACCAGGGCCTGGAGGTACATTAAAAAATTTTTTTTCAGATCTGTCCTTGCCAGGTGGCTCAATTGGTTGGAGTCACAACTTGTACACCAAAGGATTTCCTGTTGGATTCTAAGTTAGGGCACATACTTAGGTTTAGGTTAGATCCCACTGGGTCAGCAGGTGCAGAGGCAGCCTACTAGTATTTCTCTGTCACATGGATGTTTTTCTCTCTAAAAATCAATTTTAAAAACATTCTCAGGTGAGAATTAAAAAAATATATATATTAAAAAATTTTCAGATCTAAAATTTTATTTGGTTATTTTTTAAATTTTATTTTTCATTTATAGTTCACATTCAATATCCTATCCTATATAATAAAACCCTAATATGAAAATAGACCTAACAGTGGAATGACTGGTCGCTATGAACTGACCACCAGGGGGCAGATGCTCAACGTAGGAGCTGCCCACTGGTGGTCAGTGTACTCCCACAGGGGGAGCGCTGCTCAGCCAGAAGCGGGGCTCATGGCTGGTGAATGCGGTGGAGGTGGCGGGAACCTCTGTGGCAGCACTAAGGAGCAGTGAGCTGAGCGGTAAGGAACGAGGGGTTCCGGACTGTGAGAGGGCACAGGCCAGGCTGAGGAACCCCTCCCCCCGCCCCCTGGGCATGAATTTCATGCACCGGGTCTCTAGTATGTCATAAGAGAATACATTATGCTAAAGTAATTCATGTTAACTCATGAGATAAATGAGAATTTCCAATTAAATATGGTCCAAAGATTGGATTAATTTTTTTCAGACTTCAGGCTCTGAGGCTTTGAACCATGCATTCCTGGGCAATTCTTCAGCTCAGTACAGTTGGCACTTGAAAAGGTTACCTGCCAAGGCACCTTTGCAGGGCCCTCTTTATGTCCTTGTTCCTCAGACTGTAGATGAAGGGGTTCAGCATGGGTGTGACCACAGTGTACATCACTGAGGCTGTTGCACTTGACTGTGCATTGTGGGTAGCACCTGAGCTGAGGTAAACTCCAAGGCTAGTACCATAAAACAAGGAGACAACTGAGAGGTGAGACACACAAGTAGAAAATGCTTTATACTTCCCCTGAGCTGATGGGATTCCACATATGGAGGAAAGTATCTTAGAGTAAGAGTAAAGGATCCCAGCAAGGGGACCACCACCTAGCAGTCCCGCTGAAAAATACATTATCGTGTTGTTAAGAAAGGTGTCAGAACAGGCAAGTTGGATCACCTGATTGAGTTCACAGAAAAACTGAGGGATTTCCAAGTCTGAGCAGAAGGGCAGACCCAGCACCATTAAGCTTTCTAACAAGGAATTCAGGACACTCATGATCCAGGACACTAGAACCAGCAGTCCACAGAGCCGGGGGTTCATGATGACCGTGTAGCGCAAAGGTTGGCAGATGGCCACATACCTGTCATAGGCCATCACAGTCAGGATGAAGTCATCCAACCCAGCAAAAAGTATAAAAAAATACATCTGGGTGATGCAGCCTTCATAGGTGATGACTTTGCTCTGTGTCTGGATGTTCCACAGTGTCTTGGGGACAGTGGTAGAGGTGAAACAGATATCTACCAAAGACAGGTTGGAGAGGAAGAAGTACATGGGTGTGTGGAGATGGGAGTCTGAGCTGACGGCCAAAATGATGAGCAGGTTTCCCAACACAGTGATCAGGTACATGGAGAGGAAAAGCCCAAATATGAGGGACTGTAGTTCCAGTGCTTGTGAAAGTCCCAGAAGAAGAAATTCTGAAATTTGTGTACCATTGCCTGGTTCCATGTGTCAGAGGTGACTACTAAAGAAAAAAAAGAGAAATAAAGAAAAAATGAATAACCAATTTTCACATTAACAAGCATTAGTACGTGAGAATAAATGACACATTCATGTTTTATAATCAGGAAACAATTATCATATTTGGTGTGTGATCCGGTTCCCATTATGGTATCTCTGTTAGAATTTCCTTTTCTACCATCAACCTGCTCTTCAAGCATAATATATATGACTGTGTTATTGAGGATATCTTTCATGCATTTGAGGAATATATATTGACTATAGATCATGTTCCAGGCACTGCTTCAGTATGGATCCTTAAAAACAAATGTCTACAAACTAATGATGGAGCAATAATATAATCAAATGAAAAAATAATATAACATATCCAATGGTGTAGCTGATATAAAGAAAAGTAAATCACATTAAATGGAAAGAGTAGATAGAGAGTATTATTTTTTTACTAGAGGCCCAGTGCATGAGATTAGCGCACTTGGGGAGGAGGGGGGATGGACCCTCAGCCTGGCCTGAGTCCTCTCATAGTCCAGGACTCCTCGGGGTACATCCACCTGCCAGCTTAGGCCCGATCCCAGAAAGGATCGGGCCTAAGGTGGCAGTCAGACATCCCTCTCACAATCCGGGGCTCTCGTAGTCCAGGACCCCTCGCTCCTTACCACCCGCCTGCAGTGGAGGCCGGAGAGACTCCCACCACCACTGCTGTGCTCGCCAGCCATGAGCTCGGCTTCTGGCTGAGCAGTGCTCCCCCTGTGGGAGTGCACTGACCACCAGGGGGCAGGTACTGTGTTGAGCATCTGCTTCCTGGTGGTCAGTGCATGTCACAGCAGCCGGTTGTTCTACTGTTTGGTTGATTTGTATATTAGGCTTTTATTATTTTGGATGGTGTTTAGCCAAGACTTGCCACAGGTGAGTCTTTAAAAGACACTTCAAAGAAGACTAAACTGGAAACTGAGGGGGAAGTGTTTGCTAGGCAGAAGGATCAGCCTGCGTAAGGGCCCTGAGGAATATGATTGCTTCAGAAATTCAATAGTCAACATGAGCCAATGTGTCAAGGGGAATGAGCAAGTCAGAGCAGGATGAGAGATGGTGTCAGAGAATATTAAGAAACAAGGTGGCCGTGTGTTGCTGTTGAAATTTCAAGTCACAGAGAATACCTTTTGCACAACATGTAAATCTTGCACTAAGTAATCTGGTTGCAAAAGCATCCTGTGAATTGCAAAGGATCTCCTCCTTCTTGATATTGTAAGTTACCTTGGAATATATCAGTCCAGGCACCCCTGTTCTGAGGGCTGCTCTCAGTTTACAAGGCACACACACACACACACACACACACACACACACCATGGCCTCCTCATGTGTGTTATTTCCATGTCCTTTTCACTCCCTCCCACACTATGTAGGCAATGAGTAAATATAAGTCAAACTGTCCATATCAAGGATCTTTTTCAAAAAGAACTTAGAAAAGTACCCAGATATTCCTAATCGTAAGCCTCCCATGGACACATAAGCTTGGGGTTTCATATTGCTATGTCCATTTTTCTGCCCTGTATTTAAAGAAACATAAAAATTGTTTAAATAAACATTAGAAGCAAGAGAGCAATAAAATGTACATGAGGAAGAAAAGAGATCCAATTAGCTCAGTTGGTCCCTGAGAGACAATGAGGAAGAAAAGTCTTCTTTGGATCCTGGCTGCTTTCCAATGATACCCCCTTGAGGCTAAGCAAAATGAACAGAGAAGAAGACATAAAATTGTCCATGAAACTATGGCAGTTGTAAATATATGGTGTGAAACACCTTACAGATTAACTATCCCAAGTAAAAACTGACTAAAAAATAAAACCAATAACTCACAAAAGGAAATATACAAAAACAACACAGGTTGAATATTTTTAACATCAAGCAGTAGGAGACTGTTTTTTTTCCTGTGCCTCTTCCATATATTTTTGACTAGTTGGTTTTTATATGGTTGATGGCAGATGGGACAAGCCCCTTTCTCACTTTTCTTATGTAGCATCTTTGTTTTTCTTTGACTTTAAGTTTTGATCTCCTTTTGACAAATCAATTGGCTCAGTCTAATTTTGGTTCTGGTCTTCATCCAATGTGCAAAGGCCTCCAGGACATGATCAATAAATCCTGCACACGCCACGACAGTCCATCCTTCTACACTGAGTGACTTTCGTCATATGATTTAAGCCTGAGCACATTGTCATGCAAACCTTTATTTCATTGTACTCTGTCTTCACCATCACAGTGCCAGATCCAAACAAACAGGGCTTCACCTGTTTTGTTTACCTTTGTACTTTCAAAAAAGTGAATATGTGTGCACTTACATAGGAACAGATTTATGTAAATGTGAAGTTATGAAATGAAAGGAATGACAGGGAGAATAAAACTTGGTCAAACAGAAGTGATTTTCAAGCAACTGAATTCAATAAAAAACGAATAGAAGGCTCCCTCTGCAGGATTGACTGCGGAGGCTGCAGTTGGGGTGGTGGTTGGGGAGGCAGCAGGCCCAAACAAGATGTTCCAATTCACTTCCTTGCAGCTATCTTCAAAGGAAAAATTACTAGCACTGTGCTCTTGCCACAAAGTCAAACATTGATTTTTAAAAACTAGTTTATTTAAAAAACTGTGGAGTGCTTTGTAAGTTTGCATGTCCTCCTCGCATGGGGGCCATGCCAATCCTCCCTGCATCCTTCCAATTGTAGTATATGTGCTGCCAAAGTGAGCACTCTTGATTTTTTTTAATCTTGAAATTTCTTCATTTTCTTTCCTTAGGTTCTTAAGTAATTGCCTGAATCAGAACCTGGCTTTTATTTATTTTTAATATTAAATATGCAGACATACTTTAAGCACCTTTCTGGCTGAGTAGCTCTATAGTGGGGGAAAAATGGAAATCTTTCCATTGAGGTTAAGTCCCTATTTAAAATATATTGCATTTGCTATTCACTTTTTTTGTTTAATTTCCTCATTTCCTCCCTTCTGCCTTTGTCTTCTATAATGAGTATAGAAAATTTGTGGAATGAAGCAGAAAAGTACCTCAAAACACACTTTTCTTCCTGGTTTTTGGATCTAATTTCTAAAAAATGCTTTTTAAATATTTATATACATTCTTGGAACACCAGATAGCCAAACCAATAAGGAAAGTTAATTCTCTGTTTATGGCTTTCGCATCTTTAGTGTTACTCCCACAGTCTCCTCTGATTCCAAGGATCTAGACCTTTATGTAGACATGTCATTATCCCATGGCCAATCCTATGAATTTAAAGATGTAAATTACAGCTTATTTATTGGCCATGCCTTATCTTGTTCTAAATAAATTTACAGGATAGAGCAGCAGTTCTGAATTCTAGACTTGAGACCACTGAAGCAACCATTTGATGAGGTGTACTATGATCAAACACCGGAAAATTCAGGGAGTCATCTTTGGTTTCTTATTCAAATGAATATAGTCATAAGACAGTATCTGCTACATAAGAAGGCCAGTGTTAAGCAAATGCTCACCACCACTCTTGATTGAAGGGGGGGAGGGGAAGGATTTTTTAAAAAATCAGCATTGCCATACAGTACAGTCCTTAATGAAATGTATTGTGAAACAATCTGGAAACTTCAAGTGTTTTTCCCTATATAAGAATACATTTCCTGACTTGGGGGTTGTGGTCTTCAGGAAAATAATTGCCCAGAACAATATGACTCCACATCAGTGTCATATAATCTACACTAATAAAAGAGAAACATGGTAATTAGCGTACGACCGCTACCCTTTTCATTGGCTAATCAGTGAGTATATGCAAATTAACTGTCAGCCAAGATGGCGGCCGGCAGCCAGGCAGCTAAGATCTCAGAGGAGTTATACATTGTTTCGATTATAGAACGCAAACAAACCAGCGGAAGCCTCAGAGCTAGAGCCAGAGCTAAAGCTGGCCCCCCATAAAA
>NW_005371215.1:186678-202758 GCF_000412655.1 Myotis brandtii
TGACTGAGGGTGGCATCGCAACCTCCCGATCCGCCCTGCTCTGTGCATGACAGGGGGTGGCGCCCCAACTCCCCAATCGGCCCTGCTCTGAGCCCGACCAGGGGCTGCACCTAGGGATTGGGCCTGCCCTCTGCCACCCAGGAGCAGGCCTAAGCCAGCAAGTTGTTATCTCCCGAGGGGTCCCAGACTGCGAGAGGGCACAGGCCGGGCTGAGGGATCCCCTCCCTTCCCCCCGCAAGTGCACAAATTTTTGTGCACCGGGCCTCTAGTACATTAAATAATGAAATGCATTAAGAATATTCACAATGTTAATGCTTCTGAATATAAGAACTACAGGCTTAAGCCTTAAACATATATGTACATCAGGTTTAACATGCTTGAGATTCAGACTCAGGGTTGAAAATTTGATTGGGCTCCTTTGCTAAGATAAAAGTTGCAGTTCCCGGTGTGTTCTCTCCCACATATAATACAACACCCCATGACTTCTTTAAGACTTACCCCTAAATGCTCCCTGCTTATGGACAAAGAACTATGGAGGAGTTTGAGTTATCAGCCATTATCTGCACTTAAATAAGTCCTTTAAAGAAAACAGTGTCCACATCTTAGCATTATACAGGTATCAAATAGAGGCTGTTTCTCATTACTTAATTTATTGTCTTCGAAGGTTTGTATCCTTGCTAGAGTTAACATTTACTTGAGGAAAATTCCCAAAGACTCTCTTGAGTTGATACTGCTTTTTTCCCCCATTTTTCTATTCTATTCTCATAGTTTTATCATTCAAATATAAATTCTTTCTTAGACTTCATGAAAGGCTGCTTGCTGCTTTCTGAAATTAAGTCAGGTAAGTTCATACCGAGTTAGATTTTTTCATTTGAATGAAATATATAAGATGAACAGTTTAACAGCATGTGGCTTCATGGCCACATATATTTGTGATGTGGTTCTTATTTTTAGCAAGCAGGGAGGGTGCCACATAAAACCTGGTGTAGTTCAGAGAAACCTTTGCACATCAGTTACATACACTTTTCCAGTCAGTCTACCATTTACATGAACTGTTCTGTATTAATGACTGAGCATGGGCATTACCACAGTTGTACCATCTTTTTTAAACTACATTTTTAGGACCACATTTTCATCGCAGTGAGATGCTCCCTGTAATTTAATGGTCCTTAGTGTACTAACTGAAGGCAAAATACTCTGAAATGATGCTCAAGAAGTTTGAATTTTTTACTTCTTGAATATTTTTCAGGTTTGATATTTGCTGAGTGGGTATGTATATTTTGTTTAATTTTGCTTTCATTGGAAGTTTTAAATTTTTGAGAAGATCAAGCAGAAATAGAAATCCATTGCAGATATATATATATATATTTACCCCATCTTGTAGATTTTGGTTAGTGAAACACAGATGGGAGTGGGGTTTTATTGTAAGAAGAAGAAGAAGAATGAAATAAAACTAAAGTTAGAGAACCCTTTCTGTTTGAGCTACTGTTTAGAAGAGCCAGCTTTTATAACATTTCTGATCCACATGATGAACATTTTGATGCTGTTCCTGACTAAATGGGGAGTATTTAATGAAAAAGGGTTTACCATAGGTAACATTTAAGAGTTTTATCAGCTATGCACCATTAAAAAATAAACTTACTTGGAACTCTTAAAAAATAATAGAAACAAGGTGCAAAATGGCAATAATTTAGTGATACCAACATGGATTGGTAATTAAATTGGCAAAGGCATAGACATAAGATAGTCTTTAATGTTCCTAGAAATTGTGGCAAACAGCAGATGCTGTTATTATTTGTTGGATGAATCAGGAGTAAAGTCTGTATTTATTAGTATATCAGTACATTGAACACATGGGAAGGTTGCATTTCAATATATTTGGAAACATTGAATTGCTAAAAAAAAAAAGCTGGAAAAATAAATATAGACTTGGAAGAAAATGAAAATGATCTACTACCTTAGTCAACATACAAAAAACTCAGAGAAATTACCTACTCACTCTAAGTGTAACCAATCCTTTTTAGGTGAACATATAGAAAACTACATATTAATATTTATGGATAGGCCAAATCATCATAATTATGCCAGGAGACTCAGAAGTAATAAGACAGACATATTTAACTAAATAAAATGTAAAATATTTTTATGGCTAAACCATCACCCAAAGTCAATTGAGAAATAATAACATATTAATTTTTATGTTATTTTAAAAATTTTGTTGAATTTATTGGGGTGACATTGATTAACAAAATTAAATAAGTTTCAGGTGCACAATTCTATAATATAGCTTATGTTTATTGTATTCTGTGTTCAGCACCCCAAGTCAAGTCTCCTTCTATCACCATTTATGCCCCTTTTCCCTCTTTTACCTCCTCTATCATAATAATGTTTAAAAATCATTAAAAAGGCTGATAATGAAAGAATAATAGGCATAGAAAAATTAAATTCTAAGTAACAAGACTGTCAAATATATTAATATTTGATCAAACTCAGAACAAGTTCAGAAAACAACAAAAAAACTCTTTCACATCTGTCAGCCTGGGAAAAGCTTAAAAAGGTGTCACATTGACCAGGGTTGGAACTTATAAACAGGTAGCTAAGGGGTACTCTATTTTCATTTCTGGCAGAACTGTAAAGTGTTACAACATGGGGAAACCAATCTGAAGACAGCTATAAACATTACAAGTACATATATTCTTTCAGTCATCTTTCTCAATCTCTGCACTATTGACATTCTGGGCCAGATCATTGCCTGTGGTGTGGTCTCTCCTGTGCATTGCAGGATGTTTAGGGCATCTCTGGGCTCTACCTATACCTCCCATTGACAGGGAAAAATGTCTCTGGATATTGCTCAATGTGCCCTGGGGGAACAATACTGCCTCTAGTGGAGAATCAGAATTTTAATGTAATAATCTCAAAACATTTTTGTATAATGGTTATAATAGCAACATATTAAGAAAGTATATGGAAAGCTTTCAATGTGTGAATAGCACAACCACATCCTAAAATATTATGTGCACGTGGTAATAAATACTTGGCATCATGCTAGTTGTTTTGGGGGGAAGACCATGAGGTATTTTTGAGTAATAAGGAAGAGTGGACACAGAAAAAAAAAAGACTGTACAACACATGAAGAGAATTTCTGATGAGCATAGGTTGGTATTTATACATTTGTACAAAAGCATATGAGTGTATATGTGTGTATAACATGGGAAGAGAAGTATTTTAATAAACTAAGAACTTATGGAATAAAAAGTCTCAGTAGGAATGGAATTAAGCTAAGTATAGTGGTTACAAAACAATTGTAGGAAATACTAATAACTTAATAATATCAACATGGGCCACAAATTCCAGATTAAGTTTCCAAAAACTTGGAAATAAAATAATATTAAAGAAGAGCTTTTAATATCAGGGAGAAAGCAGAATCTAAGTTATAATTTCTACTTATATAAAGGTATATGGATTCAATTTGCTAATGTAATTAAAGGTAATTTTTAATCAAATATAAAATAGATTGTTTTCCACAGGACAGTAGGTGATGCAAATTTTGGAAATAGAGCTAACCACAAAAGGCTGAAAAGAACAATAAGGAATAATGAAGATGTGAAACAAGTTGGCAATATGTGTGTAAGGTGATTTATTAGTACTATGTACACAGAAGAAAATTCACTTTCATTTTTGTTTTATAGGAAGGATTCACAAGTGAAGAATATAAAAGTAACAGCTGGACGTTTTTTTCATTAAGAAGAGTGAAAAATAAAAAAGCAATAGAGAAAATACAATATGTCTGAGTGATACACTTGAGCCCACACTATTAATAAATACTCACAATTCCCCACATATACATACATGAAGGTACTCAATGACAACAAAGTTGGTGGGAAAAACTCCAATTCCTTGTTTAGAAGAATGCAATAAAAACAGGAATAAAAACACTCGGACCCCCTTTAAAAATGTCAAGACTTGTACAGACAATTTATAAGAGTGAAAACAAATGAATAATGTACAAATATATTTAGGTCACAAGTAATGAAGTAATTGCAAAGTTAAACTATTTGTCATACCAATTTTTACTTATGAAATAAAATCTGTTACATGTGAATCGGATTACCACAGTGAAAGAAGATCATGTGAAATGTATGTCTTCATGAACTACTGTTGTAAGGTAATATTTGTAAGAAATATATTGGATCTGGATCTTTCTCATCAATATGGACATGTAGTTGAATAGACCCTATGATAAAAATAAAGAAGAACTTCCCTCACTTTACTGGCATTCTCCATACCTACTACTCTATGTTCCTACTTCCTTTAGTTGCAAAACTCATTGTACATGTTCTACTTTTACTTGAAATACTTTATGTCTCCCATTGCCACCTTTAATTGAGCTTCCATCAGTTAATTGTCAACCATTACCAATGTGTTGCTGAGTTCAATGTTCATTTCTCCTTTTAGCATCATAAATCAATCATTATTTAGTTAATCAGGCAATCAAACAACCATAGGCTGATGGCTGTCAAGAGACCTCAGGTAAATGTGCTTGGCTTTGACTCTCTCTGACACTTTTCCTGTTGTACCTACTGAACCTCTGGACTCACCTGATTGGGAACTCTGAGGGGAAGGTCTCTGTGTAAAAGTCCAACCTGCTGGATGGTTGATGATGGAAACTGAAGCTCTCTGCCCAGACAAGACAGCAGGAAGGAGGCAAACATTGGTCTCATAGACAAACTTAGGATTCCAAAAGCAACAACCAGGTCCCATCCAGCCCAAGGTCACACACACTGCAGATTGTAGATGAGGAGATATTTATAGCTCCCTATGTCTGCTCATTAGATACTACTCCAGCCTCTAATAATCTGATTTCCCTGTGGGTCTGGACAGAAGAGAATGTTTCCTTGGAGATTCTGTGTTCCCAAAAGACCAGCTTAGAACTCAAGTGAGTCCAGTTTTTACTGGTTCTTGCTCATTACATTTGTTGGCTTTCAGAGGACTAACCTCCTAGTACCTAACCCAAGCCTTATTTAATTTTTTTTCTAAATTTAAGACTGAGGCTCTAGCCTGGATTAAAAAACTTGAATCTCCAAATACAGACTTGTGATACGGACATAGCCCCGGCATCTCCAGAAAGTTACTATTTTTCTTTTCATCAACTAAGTTCCTTCTATATAAATGTTGAGTGTTACACACTGGGCTTCATGACACATTAGCTAAAATAATTCGGCATTTCAACCTTGCATCACAAATTAAGATCTGTCATTTAGTCCCTTACTATGAAATATTCACTAATTATAAAAAATATAATTAAAATATTTGCACTCTAATCTAAGCTTGGAATAGGAAAGTAATAGATTCTTCCCTGTAGCCTCTAGAAGAAACCGAGCCCTGTAAATACCTTATGTTTAGCTCACTGAGACCCCATTTCCTGTTTCTGACCTTAGGAATTGTAAGAGTTTAAATGTGTTTGTTTTAAATCACTTTGATGGTAATTTACATTAGCATTAAATAGTGAATACAGACATTTATCCAATGAAATTTTGTTCAGGAAACTGAGATTAAGTGTCGCAATTCATTCATTTAGCCTTTGGGTGAAAGCATTTTGCATTTTAATCCCTCCTAAAGTAGAAGAAATTTGTCATCTTTGGGATAGTGGTAGAGGTGAAACAGATGTCTGCCAAGGACAGGTTGGAGAGGAGTGGACCCTTCCCTCATCAAGCCCTCAGCTGACACTGCGGCCCATTAGAAACCCTGGAGCAGGGGTCCTCAAACTTTTTAAACAGGGGGCCAGTTCACTGTCCCTCAGACCGTTGGAGGGCCAGACTATAGTTTAAAAAAAACTATGAACAAATTCCTATGCACACTGCACATATCTTATTTTGAAGTAAAAAAACAAAATGGGAACAAATACATATTTGTATTTGCATGTGGCCCGCGGGCCGTAGTTTGAGGACCCCTGCCCTGGAGCAAAGAACTCAGAGAGTCCATACCTCATTCCTGACCCACAAAAACTGTGAGATCATAACTATTTGCTATTATTTTAGGCCCTTACGTTTAGGGCAATTTGTTGCAAAGGTAAATCACTAACACAACAGATTTGGTCAGAGATTAGGAGGTGAATCAGGAGTTATAGTGTTTGCCTGGTTGAAATGAAATTGTAATTGACATCTGCCATGGGCTGGCCTCCCCTGAATGCAGAGTCTGAGACAAGGATTGAGTGCAGGTAATTCATTAGAAAGGAATCTTAAAAGAATGTGTAAAAAAGAAAGGATGTGAAATAGCAAAAAAAAAAAAAAAAAAAAAAAAAAAAAAAAGGAGGTATAGATAGCAAATACTGAGAGTTTATATGAGCACATTTCTATGGTGGGTACATGGGGTTCAGTCTCTTTGGGGACCTCTGAGAGAGTGTAGGACACACAGTTGAGTAGTGAGGGAGCTGGGGTACTGATCCACCAAAAGTGATGGACAGTTATTCCCAGTGATCCCATCTAAATTTAACATTTTGCTATTTTAATCACCATGAATATCTTGCATTAATTTTGATTTTTAAAATCACTGCATTCAAATAATAGCCATCTTGACTCTTGAGTTCTTTGGTGCCCTCTTAAATTTTGTCCCTGAGGCAAGTGCCTCGCTTCTCATCCTGGTACCAGCCCTGGGGTTCATTGATGAGGACATTAGCACACACTGGAGTAGACTCAAGTGTCACCTTTCACATCTGAATCATGGTGGTCTCAGTTATGCGCTAGTAATAAGCAAACCCCAAATATTAGGGCTTTAAAGCATCAGATATTTTTCTCATTAGCTGGCTATTGTCAGGACAAAAAGGAAAATAAAACAGTGTGTAGATCCTCCTGTCATCTTGCCTTGGATTATTTTTTCTAATGTGGTAAAATACACATATAACATAAAAGTTACCATGCTAGCCACTTTTTAAATTGACAGTTTAGTGACATTAAGTACATTCATATTCAACCATCACCATCATTCATCTCCAGATCTTTCTCATCTTCACAAACTGGAACTTGGTCCCCGTTAAACATTCATTCCTCATCCTTCTCCCCAGCCCATGGCACCCACAATTCTACTTTTGGTCTCTATAGTTTGACTCCTCTGAGGACCTCATAAAAGTGAAGTTGCATGGTATTTGTCCTTTTATGACTGGTTACTTTCACTCAGCATAATGTCCTTAAGGCTCATCCATGTTGTAGCATGTGTGAGAATTTCCTTCCTTTTATTAAAAACTAGAGGCCTGGTGCATGAAATTCATGCGGGGGAGGGGGGGTGTCCCTCAGCCCGGCCTGCACCCTCTCCAATCCAGGACCCCTTGGGGGATGGCCAACTGCCTCTTGCAATCTGGGACTGCTGGCTCCTAACTGCTTGCCTGCCTGCCTGCCTGATCACCCCTAACCCCTCTGCCTGCCTGCCTGATCGCCCTAACCCCTCTGCCTGCCTGATCGCCCCTTACCCACCTCTGCCTGCCTACCTGATCGCCCCTAACTGCTCTCCTACCAGCCTGATCACCCCTAACTGCTCCCCTGCTGGCCTGATTGCCCCTAACCACCTCTGCCTCATCCCACACCCAGGACCCAGATTCCCTCTTCTGGCTGGTCACAGGCTCTCGGGACCCAGGCTTCCCTCCCTCTGGCCGGCCGCAGGCACCCAGGGGACCTGGGCGCTTTGTGCAGGCAGGCCGCAGGTGCAGGAGACCGTGGGCTGCTGGCTTGTACCTCTCCCAGGCTGCAGCCACAGGTGCTGGTGTCCAGGACCCAGGGAAGGCAGCTTGTCCCTCTCCCAGACCGCAGCCTAGCTGGTCCCCATTCCTCTCTCCCCATGTTGAGTGTCTGAGCCATTATGGCATTATGGTGTGAGGGCATGACAACTATTTGCATATTAGCTCTTTTATTATATAGGATTTGAAGTGGTAAAAAACACATAACAAAATTTAACATTGTAACCATTTTTAAGTATGCAGTTCAGTAGTGTTAATTACATGCACATTGTTGTGCAATCAACCTCCAAAACTTTTTCATTTTCTTGCAAAACTGAAACTTTCCACCCACTAAACTCTAACTCCACAGTCTGCCTTCTCCCAGGTCTCGCAAAAACCATTCTGTTTTCTGTTTCTATGAATTTGACTACTTTAGATATGTCATGTAAGTGAAACCATGTAGTATTTGTCTTTTTGTGACTGGCTTCTCTCACTGAGCATAACGTTAGCAACTCTCTCTCCTCTTTAAAATAACAATTTCTCTGTTGTATGTGCATTTCAAATGCTACCTCCTTCCATCAGGACCTGCACCCCCAACAAATACAAGTATCAGATTGGAAATTATTATGAATAAGTTAAGAGCAGGTCAATAAGAAGAAAAGCAATGTCTACATGAGGGTGACAAAAATATAATTATCAAGAAAGCAATAGGTTTCTAGCTCTGTTAATCAATGAGTTAAGTCCCTGGACTCCAGATATCTGGAAGGAAAAAATTTTATTTTTCTTCAGCCTAGAAATGGTAAGCAGGAGGCAAGTGGCAGAGGGAGCATGTTTATATTTGGAGGGCTTGACCTTCTAGTGTAGAATTTCTACATATGTTCATTAAACATATATTTATTCTCACTCTCTAAGATCATTCAGCCATTCAGGGCAGTGGCAGAAATAAAATTTTTCTGAAGTAAAATATATACACATGATAGACACTTTCCAGAGATGGCCCCAGTTTTTTTTGTTTGCTTTCATGTCTTTGGCAATGTGACTGTGAGTTCCAGAAGAGTAGTCTTTTTCTCCATGTTTGAATCTGGGCTGGACTTAAGATTTTTTATTTGTTTGGGCCAATAAAATACGGTGGAAGTGACAGTGAGCTTTACCAGGCCTTGGTGCATTTCTGCTGCTCTCTTTCAAAATCCTGCCTCAACCATGTGAACAAATCCAGGTGGGCCTTTCAGAAAAGGAGAGAACTTGTGGACAGAGCTCATTTATCCCATCCAAGCCTTCCCTAAATGAGTCACAGTAGTAGCTAAGCCCTAATACATTAGAAAGCCCAGACAAGGTCTGCAGAGACATCCGAGCTGACCCATAGCTGACTACAGATTCATGAGGAGACCGGCAGAGATCAGAACATCTCTCCACTACACAAATCCATTGGAAAATAAAGGAATTGTATTAAACATTTACCTTTAGGATGGCTTGTTATATAGCAACTAGAGGCCCAATGCACAAATTCGTGCAAGGGTCGGGGGTCCCTCGGCCTGGCTAGTGATTGAGGTCTATTGGGGGGCCAGCTGGCTAGAGGGGGAGAGACCCTGGGAGGTTGGCTGGCTGGCTCTTCCCCCATCAGGGTGGGGGGACCTGATCAAGGGTGGGACCAGCTGGGGGAAAGGTAGGGGGAGGTTGGGGAAAGGCCAATTGGGGCCCAGATCTGGCTGGTTGGCCACCGCAGTGCACATCATAGCACCGGTCGTTCTGCCATTTCGGGTTGCTGGGCTTTTATATATAGAGATAGTGAATTGAAACTATAGTCAAAGCAAACAGAACTGAGGGAAATTTTAATAATCTGCTACTTGTTACTTTTGGCATTTCTACTGATATTTGAGGACAGCATTCACAATTATTCTGTTATTTCAATATATTTTAGATAACTGTATAAAAGTGACCCCTTCCAGGTAGTCAGGACAGGGTGGAAGGACATGCATGTTTGTGCAGAAATTTTGTGGGTCTTATTCACATGAGTAGGCAGAATTTTATCTCCTGTATGATTCATCCTTTGATTATAAAGATTGAAGATATTCCTGAGTGTAAAAGAGATATATATTGTATGATATTGAGATTGTTCACTCACTTTCTCTTTAGTGGATTTGAAAAAATTTAGAAAAGGGGAGATATTAAAGGAGTCACATTAGTAGAAAGCACATTTAAAGTTTTTAAGGAACCCAGGCGGGTATGGCTCAGTTGGTTGACCATTGTCCAATGCACCGAAATGTTGCTGGTTGTATTCCCAGTCAGAGGACATGTCCAGATGGTGGGTTTGAGCCCTGGTTTGAATGCTTTGGGAGACAACTGATCAATGTTTCTCTCTCATATAGATGCTTTTTTTCCTCTCTCTCTCTCTCCCTCTCACTTTATTTATTTATTTAATCTTTAAAAATATATTTTATTGATTTTATACAGAGAGGAAGGGAGAGGGATAGAGAGTCAGAAACATCGATGAGAGAGAAACATCGATCAGCTGCCTTCTGCACACCCCCTACTGGGGATGTGCCCGCAACCAAGGTACATGCCCTTGACCGGAATCGAACCTGGGACCCTTCAGTCTGCAGGCTGACGCTCTATCCACTGAGCCAAACCGGTTAGGGCTCTCCCTCTCACTTTAAAAAAATCAATGAAAAAGAAAGTATTCGAGCAGAAACAATGAAATAGTTCAGAAAAAATTCATGATACTCCATGTAATCTTTCATTCCAGTGAATAAGGAGCCTTACAAATGGGAAGCATATTTCACACTTTATTGAGTGTGAAATTGGGCCATGAAAAACTTTTTTGTACAGAAAACATTGTATGCTTATTATTGCTTAATCACATTTAAGGTCATCTCTGACTCTAACCATATTAGATCAATCTATTTATTAAAATGTATATTTCCTTGTAGATTCTTCCTGAAAACAATGTGTTTGATAGTCAATTTTTGCCAGTGGCTATGATAGACATGTGGACAAAGAGCTGAATAATAGAATGAAGACTATAAAACCAGGAGACCAGCTATACAACACGCTAGCATGTCAAAAAGTCTACATTATCAAGAAGAACACCTATAAAAAATAATGATGAAATAGAAGTGAAAACTGTGGTCTCAGAGTTACCTCTAAAATGAAATTATGCAAATGACCTTAGTAGCCAAGTATAATTTTGTCCATAGGAGTAGTATAATTCCTAACTATTCTTTTAGGAAAACAATAGAAAAATTACTTATAATAAAATATGTCATAAGAGAATAAATTACGCAAAACTAATTCATGTTAACCCATGAGATAAATGAGAATTTTCAAATCCATATGGTCAAAATATTGGTTTTATTTGTGTCAGACTTCTGGCTCTGAGGATTTGCACCCTGCATTCCTGGGCAATTTTTCAGCCTAGTACAGTTGGCCCTTGAAAATCTTACCAGCCAAGAAATCTTTCCAGGGCCCTCTTTATGTCCTTGTTCCTCAGACTGTAGATGAAGGGGTTCAGCATGGGTGTGACCACGGTGTACATCACCGAGGCTGTTGCACTTGATTGTGCATTTTGGGTAGCAGCAGAGCTGAGGTAAACTCCTAGGATCGTACTATAAAATAAGGAGACAACTGAGAGGTGAGATGCACAGGTAGAAAATGCTTTATACCTCCCCTGTGCTGAAGGGATTCCACGTATGGAGGAAAGTATCTTAGAGTAAGAGTAAAGGATCCCAGCAAGGGGACCAACACCTAGCAGTCCAGCTGAAAAATACAACATTATAATGTTAAGAAATGTGTCAGAGCAAGCAAGTTGGAGCACCTGATTGAGTTCACAGAAAAAGTGGGGGATTTCCAAGTCGGAGCAGAAAGACAGTCGCAACACCATTAAGCTTTCTAACAAGGAATGCAGTGAACACATGATCCAGGACACCAGTACCAGCAGTCCACAGAGCCGGGGGTTCATAATGACCATGTAGTGCAGAGGGTGGCAGATGGCCACAAACCAATCATAGGCCATCACAGTCAAGATAAAGTTGTCCAACAGTGCAAAGAGGATATAAAGATAGATTTGTGTGATGCAGACTTCATAGGTGATGCAGCCTTCATAGGTGATGCCTTTGCTCTGTGTCTGGATGTTCGCCAGCATCTTTGGGACGGTGGTGGAGGTGAAACAGATTCCACCAAGGACAGGTTGGAGAGGAAGAAGTACATGGGCGTGTGGAGGTGGGAGTCTGAGCTGACGGCCAGTATGATGACCAGGTTTCCGAACACAGTGATCAGGTACATGGAGAGGAAAAGCCCAAACATGAGGGACTGTAGTTCCAGTGCCTGTGAAATTCCCAGAAGAAGAAATTCTGAAATTTGTGTACCATTGCCTGGTTCCATGTTTCGCAGTTGACTACCATAAAATAGAAAAAAATGAATGAATAACTATCACATTAGCCAGTATTGGTAATTGAGAATAAATGACATATATATTTTAGAATCAGGAAAATAATTTCCACTGTTGGTGTGATCTGGTCCCCAATATGGCATCTCTATTGGTATTTGTCATTAGAATTTCCTTCTCTACCATCAACCTGTTCTTCCAAGATAATGTATATTGCTGTTTTATTGAGGATCTCTTTGATGCATTTTAGGGATATAGAGTGACTATGGACCATTCTTTAGGCACTGTTCAAAGTATGGGCTGCTGAAAAACAATCTCTACACACTAACGATTGAGAACATTATCAAATATATATTAACAAAACATATTCAATGGTGCAGCTCCTATATAAAAGTAAATCACATCAAATGGATAGAGTATAGAAGGTACTCTTTTTTTATAGAGGTTAGCCAAGACTTGCCAACAAATGACACTTAAACAAATACCTCAAAGACTGCAAACTAGGAGACGGAGGGAGATCTGTTTGCCAAGCAGAAGGGACAGCCAGTGCAAAGGCCCTGAGGAAGAAGATGGTTTAGAAAATCAGGGATCATAATGAGTCAGTGTGTCAAATGAAATTAGCACAGCAGAGCAGGATAAGAGATGATATCAGAGAAATTGAGAAATAAGGAAGCCTGTGTGTTGGTGTTGAAACTTCAAGTCACAGAGAGTGCCTTGTGCACAAAGTGTAAATTTTGCACTTTATTAATCTGGTTGCAAATGCATGCCATGAATTTAAAAGGATCTCCTTGTTACCTCCCCTTGATATTTTAGTCACGTTGGAATATATCAGTCCAGGCACCTCTGCTCTGAGGACTGCTCTCAGTTTACAGGGCACGTGCGTGCACACACACACACACACACACACACACACAACACAGCCCACCATGGCTTCTTCATTTGTGTTATTTCCATGTCCTTCCCATCCTCACACTATGAAGGTTATGAGAAGATAAAAGTCAAAGTGCCCAGATTAAGTGTCTTTTCCAAAAATAATTTAGAAATATTATTTATATATTCTTACATTAGGTCTCCAATGAGCAAATAAGCCTGGGGTTTCATACTGCTATGCCCTTTTTCTGTCCTATACTTAAGTACGTTAAATAAACATAGAGGGAAAGAGAGCAATCAAATGAACATGAGGAAGAAAAGAGATCTAATTAGCTCAGGTGGTCCCTGAAGGACAATGAGGAAGAAAAATCTCCTTTGGGTTCTGGCTGCTTTCCAAACTTAACTATACCCTTTTGAGGTTAAACAATAATAACAAAGTAGAAAAAATAAATTTGCTCAATTTGTAGTTATAGATATGTGGTGTGACTACCCCAAGTGAAATCTGACCAAAAATAAAACAATAACTCACAAAGGAAATATACAAAAACAACACAGGTTGAAAATTTTCACATCAAGCAGAAATGACTGGTTTGCCTCTTCTATATTTATTTGACGATTCAGTTTTTGTATGTTTGATGGCAGATGAGAGAAGCCTCTTTCTCATTTATCTCATGTGGCATCTCTGTTTTTCTTGGACTTTGGGTTTTGATCTCATTTTTGACAAATCAATGAGCACAGTCTAATTCTGGTTCTGGTCTTCATGCAACATGCAAAGGCCTCCCAGGACATGATCAATAAATCCTGCACAGGCCATGAGGAGCCACCCTTCTACACTGAGTAACTTTTTTCATATGATTTATGCCTGAGCACATTTTCATGCAAACATTTACTTCATTGTACTCTGTCTTCACCATCGCAGTACCAGATCCACACAAGCAGGGCTTCACCTGTTTTGTTCACTGTTGTATTTTCACAACTGTTTGTGAATATATGTGCACTTATATAGGCACACCTTTAAGTAAATGTGAAGTTGTGAAATGAAAGGAATGACAGGGAGAATGAAACCTGGTTAAACAGAGTGAATTCCAAGCAACTGTATTAAAGAAAATTGAATGAAACATCAAAAATTAACCAAAACAAGATGTAATAAATAGCAATAATTTAAGGTTACCAACATAGATTAGTTATTAAAATTGGCAATGGCATAAATATAGAACATAATCTATAATGTTTCTAGAAATTGTGGCAAACAGCAGATGCTCCATTATTATTTGTTGAATGAATCAGGAATTAGGTGTCAGTATATAAGTGCATTGAACCCATGGTAAGGTTCCATTTCAATATATTTGGAACGACAGAATTTTTTATTAAAAGCTGGAAAAATAATGACCTGGAAAAAAGTGAAGTTGTTCCCCTACCTCAGTCACTTTACAAAAATTCAGAGAAATTACCTACTCACTGTTGAGTATAACCAATTTAGGTGAAATGATAGAAAACTGCATATTAACATGTATCGGTGGGCCAAACCATTGTAATTAAGTCAGGAGACTCAGAAGTAATAAGACAGACATGTTTAACTAAATAAAACATAAAACATTATTATGGCCAAAACATCCCCCAAAGTCCATGGAGAAATAATAATTTATACTTATGATAATTCCAAATTTTATCTTAAATTTCATACAATTTACTAGGTTGACATTGGTTAATAAAATTATATAGGTTTCAGTTGTACAATTCTATAATATATCATATGTATATTGTATTGTGTGTTCAGCATCCCAAGTCAAATCTCTTTCCATTACCATTTATCTCCCCATTACCTTCCACCTCTCCCAACATAATAATGTTTAGAAATCATTTAAAAGACTGATAGGATAATAGGCGTAAAAATAATATTTAAATTAACAAGACCATTAAATATATAAATCTTTAAACAAACTCGGAAAAAGCTCAGAATCCAAAAAGAGGATATAACCCTGGTAAACATATATTGACCCAATATAGGTGCAACTAAATATATAAAAATAAACTTCTAAAGAACTTCAAAGGAGAGTTCAACAACAGCCATAGTAGGGGACTTTAACACCCTGCTGAACTCACTGGATAGATCTTCAAGACAAAAAATTAACAAGGAAACAGTGACTCTAAAGGACACACTGGATCAGATGGAGTTCATTGACATTTATAGGACATTTCACCCCAAATCTGCAGAATATACATTTTTCTCAAGTGCACATGGATCATTCACAAAGAAAGAGCACATGTTAGGATGAAAAACAAGTCTCTAAAAGTTCAAGAAGATTGAAATCATATCAAGCATCTTCTCAGATCACAGTGGAATGGAATTTGAAATCCACTACAGTAAAAAAACACGCCAAAACATTCAAGCACATGGAGGCTAAATAGCATCTTATTAATCAATGAACACTTACCAATGAGATCAAGAAAGAAATTAAAAGCTTCTTGGAAACAAATGAAAATGAACACACAATAACCCAAAATCTCTGGGACACAGCAAAAGTCTTGAGAGGGAAGTTCATAGCACTACAGGCCTACCTCAAAAAACAAGAAAAATTCACAATAAACTATTTAACTCTACAACTTAAAGAACTAGAAAGAGAACAATAAGAAAATCCCAGAGTAAGTAGAATGAAGGAAATAATAGATTAGAGAAGAAATAAATGACATAGAGACTATTCTATATAATAAAGAGGTAATATGCAAATTAACCCTCACACCCTCACAAGATGGCTGCTTACAACCAGGCTGCCAGGGGGGTTAGTGAGGGATGACCAATCAACTGAACAAGCAGGCTGTGTGGGGCAGCCAGGTCAGCAGGGGGGTTAGTGAGGGATGACCAAACAACTGAACAACATGCTGCATGGAGTGACCAGGCCACCAGGGGGGTTAGTGAGATATGACCAAATGACTGAACAGCAGGCTGCATGGGGTGACCAGGCTGGCAGGGGTGTTGGGTGTTAGTGAGACCAACCAAATGACTGAACATCAGGCTACGAGGGGTGACAAGGCCGGTGTGGGGGGCAGTTGGGGGCAACCAGGCCGGCATGGGGGGCATTATGGGGCAACCAGGCCAGCAGGGGGGCAGTAAGGGGTGACCAGG
>NW_005371215.1:202848-205605 GCF_000412655.1 Myotis brandtii
CCAGACAGGCGGTGAGCGATTAGGAGCCAGTGGTCCAGGATTGTGAGATGGATGTCCGAATGCCGGTTTAGGCCCTATCCCCGGGGTCAGGCCTAAACCATCATTCGGACATCCCCCAAGGGGTCCCGGATTTGAGATAGTGCAGGCTGGGCTGAGGTGACCCCCCACCCATGCATGAATTTCGTGCACTGGGCCTCTAGTATATATACAAAAGATCAATGAAACCAAAAGCTAGCTCTTTGAAAAGATAAACAAGATTGATGAACCATTAGCCAGACTCATCAAGAAACAAAAAGACATGGACCCAAACCAATAAAATCAGAAAAGAAAGCGGTGAAGTAACCGTTGACACCACAGAAATACAAAGGATTGTAAGAAAACACTATGAACAACCATATACAAATAAACCGGACAATGTGGACAAAAATGAACAAATACGTACAAAAATACAATCTTCCAAAACTGAGTCAGGAAGACTCAGAAACCTTGACTAGGCCAATAATGACTGATGAAGTAGAAGTAGTAACTAAAAAAAAAACTCTCAGCAAAGAAAACCATGGTCTGGACAACTTCACAGGGGAGTTTTACTGAATATTCAAAGAAGAACTAACACCTATATTTCTCAAACTATTACAAAAATTCCAAGAGGAAGGAACACTTCATGTTATTTTTATGAGGCCAGCATTACCCTATTTCCATAACCAAATAAAGACTACAATATCACTGATGAACATAGATGTTAAAATCCTTAACAAAATATTAGCAAATCAGATCCAGCAATATAGTAAAAAGGTCATACACCATGACCAAGTGGGATTTATTCCAGGGATGCAAGGATGGTACAATATTCACAAATTGATAAATGTGATACATACATCACATAAACAAATTTAAAGACAAAGGTCATATGACCATATCAATACATGAAAGAAAAGCATTAGACAAAATCCAGCACCTTTTTTTTAAAAATAAAACCTCTCATTAAAGTGGGAATAGAGGGACCATACCTCAGCATAATAAATGCCACATATGAAAAATCTAGAGCCAACATCATACTCAATGGACAGAAACTAAAACCACTTTGCTTAAGAATAGGAACAAGACAGGGATTCCTGATTTCCTACTCTTATTCAACATAATGTTGAAAGTCCTAGCCATAGCAATAAGACAAGAAGAAAACATAAAAGGCATCCAAATCGGAAAGGAGAAAGTAAAATTCTCATTATTTGCAGATGACATGATATTGTACATAGAAAACCTCAAAGACTCCACCAAAAGTCAACAAGATTTAATAAATAAATTTGGCAATGTAGCAGGATACAAAATTAACACCCAGAAAGTCGTGGCTTTTTTTCACATCAAAAATGAATTGTCAGAAAAAGAAACTAAGCAAACAATCCCATTTACTATAGCAGCAAAAAAATTAAGATAGTTAGGAATAAACATAACCAAGGAGATAAGACACTTGTACTTGGAAAACTACAGAAAAGAAATAGAAAAAGATATAAACAAGTGGAAGAATATACTGTGTTCATGGATTGGTAGAATTAAAATTGTTAAAATTCCATGCTATCCAAAGCAATCTATAGATTCAATGCAATCCCTATTAAAATACCAACGACATATTTCACAGACCTAGAAAAAATACTCCAAAAATTTATATGGAACCAAAAACGACCCCAAGTAGCCACAGCAATCTTGAGAAAGAAGAACAAAGTTGGAGGGATCACAATACCAAATATCAACTTATACTAAAAAGCCACTGTAATAAAAACAACATGGTACTGGGACAAGAACAGACATATAGATCAATGGGACAGAACAGAGCACCCAGAAATCAACCCAAGCCATTATGCTCAATTAATATTTGATAAAGGAGGCACGAGTATACAATGGAGTCTAGACAATCTCTTCAATAAATGGTATTAAGAAAATTGGACAGATACATGCCAAAAAATAACACAAGACCACCAACTTACACTATACACAAAATAAACTGAAAATGGGTAAAAGGCTTAAATGTAAGATGGGAAACCATAAAAATCTTAGAAGTAAGCAAAGGCACCAAAATCTCAGACATCTCTCCTAGCAATATATTTATGGATATATCACCTAGGCTGGGCAAAGGAAACTAAGGAGAAAATAAACAAATGGGACTACATCAAAATACAAAGCTTATGTATAGCATAAGAAACCATCACAAAATGAAAAGGGAGCCCACTGTATGGGAGAACATATTTGGCAGTGATACATCTGATAAACGGTTGATATCCTACTATATAAGGGACTCATACATCTTAAGAAAAGGAAGACAATTCAATTTAAAAATGGGCAAAGGAGGAGAAACCAAGATGGCGGCATAGGTAAACACCGGAAATTGCTGCCTCCAACAACAACTTCAAAAATACAACAAAAACACAAAACGGACATCATCCAGAATTACAGGAAGGCTGGCTGAGTGGAAATTCTACAACTAGAAGGAAAGAGAAAAGCAAACTGAGACTCAGAGGAGCTGCAGAAGTAAAGTGCAGAGGTACGGAGGCTCGAGTGTGCGCAAGGAAAGAGGCTGGCACCTGAGGACGCCCTGTCTTTTTGAATCGGGAGGGAATCACAAGCTCCCGACTGCTCTGAACTCCAGTTCCGGGAAGTATCTGGGGACCCAGGACTCATAGGGGAGAAACTGGACTGTCTGGCAGCGCCAGAACTCAGAACTTGAGGGTGGCTTTCCCTCAGAAGTGCTTGCAGCAATTACCGGGA
>NW_005371216.1:0-2631 GCF_000412655.1 Myotis brandtii
TCCACAAATGCCCACTCATTGAGCCTGAATTATGTATTTCAAACATTATCCTACCCATTGCACCACCGACTGAAGGCAAAATCCTAATGGTTTAACACAACCTTACTGATATTAAGTCTCTATTTACGTTCATGCTAGGGTTTTCAATCACGTTTTTAATCATTTCCTTCCTATCCTTGTTAATTCTGTTGGAAACACTTTTTTAACGTATTATTTGTTTTAAAAAAGATTATTTTATATTTTTAAAACACATTCTTACCAAAACGCTAACTCATTCTTGTGGAATTCCGAGTGTAAACACTCTCCAACCCATTCCAAAGATTTTGGAACGATAATTCTCATTTATTAGTACTGTCTTGCACATATGAAGGCTCTATTTACATGTATTTCAAGTGGTTCATAAACATTCCTTACTAATTCACTACTCTATCCTTATGAATTTTAATAGATTTAATGACTTTCCCGCAGATTTCTTAGCTTATAATCATAAATTTTAAAAGATTAGCCCTAGCTTGTTTGGCTCAATGGATAGAGCTTTGGTCTGTAGACTAAAGGGTCAAGGGTTCGATTCCAGCCAAGGGCAAATGTGTTGCTTGCAGACTCGATCCCCAGTGGGTGGCGTACAGGAGGCAGCCTATCAATGATACTCATCATTGTTGTTTCTATCTCTCCCTCCCTTCCTCTCTAAAATAAATTAAATATATTTTTTAAACAGAGATTAAACCACCTTTTTTCAAAAATGCCAATTAACTCAGTGGGAATTATGAATGGTAACACTATTCTACTCATTTCACAGCTGTTTGAACGTGAATTCTCAGTGATTTTACACTTTCCTACAGATATTTAGGCTCTATTTATATGTATAACAAGTGCTTCGTAAACATTCATACAATTTGACTGGTTTATTATAGTGAATTTCAAGTTATTTTCACCACACTCTTGCAAAAACATCCACTCATTGAGCAGAGATTAGGAATTTAAAACACTATCCTACCCATTGCACAACCGTTTCAAGGCACAGTTTGAAAAATTCCTAATGTTTTAACACTCCCTTCCAGACATTAAGGCTCTATTTACATTTATGCTAGGTTTTTCAATCACTTTTCTAATAACTCCTTCGTCTATTCTTGTGAATTCTGGTGGAAACCCTTCTTTACAGTTCTCTTGGTTTTGAAACAGGAATTCTTGATAATTGTAAAACACATTCTTCCCCAAACACTAACTCACTCATGTAGAATTACGAATGTAAATACTCTCCATACCATTTCCAAGCTGTTGGAACGCTAATTCTCATTGATTTAATAATGCCCTGCACATATGAAAGCACTATTTACATGTATTCCAAGTGGTTCATACACCTTCGGTACTAATTCACTGGTCTATCCTTGTGAATTCTAATCCATTTAACGACTTTTGGGAAGTTCTCTGAGCTTATAATCATAAATTTTAAAAAATGAAACCCCGTGGTTTAAAAAAAAAAAAAAAGTCCAGTAAACTGAGTGGGAATTATGAATGTTAACACTATTCTCCTCATTTCACAGCTGTTTGAACCTGAATTCTCAGTGATTTTACACTTTCCCACAGATATTATGGCTCTATTTATATGTACACCAAGTGGTTCATACACATTCATACTATTTCACTGGTTTCTTATAGTGAATTTCAAGTTATTTTAACCAAACTCTTCAAAAAACGCCAAATCTTTGAGCAGGAATTAGGTATGTAAAACATTATCCTACCCATTGAACAACTTTTTGATGGCAAAAACCTAATATTTTCACATAACCTGACACATTGTCAAGGCTCTATTTTCATTTATGCTGTGTTTTTCAATCACTTTTCTAATCATTTCCCTTATATATTCTTGTATATTCTGTTGGAAACACTTCTTTAATGTATTATTGCTTTTAAACACAGGATATTTTAAATTTTTAAAACACATTCTTCCCAAAACGCTAACTCATTCATGTGGAATTACGAGTGTAAACACTCTCCAACCCATTCCAAAGATTTTGGAATCATAATTCTCATTTATCAATACTGCCCTGCACATATAAATCCTCTATTTACATGTATTTCAAGTGGTTTATAAACATTACTTACTAATTCACTGGTCTCTCATTATGAATTCTAATAGGTTGAACGACTTTCCCGCAGTTCTCTTAGCTTATAAACATAAATTTTAAAAGATTAGCCCTAGCTAGTTTGGCTCAATGGATAGAGTGTCATTCTGTGGACTAGCGGGTCAAAGGTTCGATTCCGGCCAAGGGCACATGCCTGGTTGCGGACTCGATCCCCAGTGGAGGGCGTGCAGGAGGCAGCCGATCAATGATTCTCATAATTGTTGTTTCTATCTCTCTCTCCCTCTGCCTTCCTCTCTAAAATCAATGAATTATATTTTTTTAAAAAAGATTAAACCACCTGTATTCAAAAATGCCAATTAACTGAGTTGGAATTATGAATTGTAACACTATTCTACTCATTTCACAGCTGTTTGAACGTGAATTCCAAATGATTTTACACTTTTTTTCAGATATTAAGGCTCTATTTATATGTATATCGAGTGCTTCATAAACATTCATACAATTTGACTCGTTTATTATAGTGAATTTCAAGTTATATTCACCACAC
>NW_005371217.1:0-1334 GCF_000412655.1 Myotis brandtii
CAACATGAAATGAAGTAACATATGCATAATAGGGCTGACAGAAGGACAAGAAGAGCAACAAGGATTAGAAAAATCTATTTGAAGAAATAATGACAGAAAACTTCCCAGATATGGGGAAGAAAAAGTTACACAAGTACAGAGAGTCCCAAGCAAGATGAATCCCAAAAGACCCACACCAAGACACGTCATAATAATGATTGCAAATGTACACGACAAAGAGAGAATCTTAAAGGCTGCAAGAGAGAGACAGAGAGTTACCTATAAAGGATCCCCCATCAGATTATCAAATGATTTCTCAACAGAAAAACATCAAGCTAGAAGGGAATGGAAGGAGGTATACAAAGTGTTGCAAAGAAAAGGACTGAATCCAAGAATACTATATCCAGCAAGACTATCAATAAAAATTAAAGGGGAAATCAGGAGCTTTGCAGACAAAAAAAAAGGCTAAGGGAGTTTATCACCAGACGGATCTCCTAGACACTAGAGCAAAGTGAGCCTGGAGCAAGTTACTGTTGTGGTTGAGGATGGAGGGAAAGCAAAGGTGAGAGACATAAGAAAAATCAGAGTGTCTAGGAAAAATTAAAGGAAAGATATTCTAAAACTTCCAGGATATCTCCACCAATGAAGCAAAGAAAAAAAAATGCCTCTATTATTCTGTGAGCAACAAACCAAACTGGGTTGGGGGTCTCAGACAATTTGCTCATATGATTGCAAAGACAGACAGAAACTCACGGATTAGAGAGGGCTCCCCTGAGGGCTCCCAGATTGGAGAGGGTGCAGGTTGGGCTGAGGGACACCCCTCCACACACCCCCAGTGCACAAATCTTTGTGCACCAGGCCCCTAGTCAATAATAACTTTAAATGTAAATGGATTAAATGCCCCAATCAAAACACATAGGGTAGCTGAATGGATAAGAAAACATGACCCATATATCTGCTGTCTATAGGAGACCCACCTCAGAACAAAAGACTCACACAGTCTGATGGTGAAGGGATGGGAAAAGGTTTTTCAGGCAAATGGAAATGAAAAAAAAGAAAAAAAAAAGCTGGGTAGCAATACTTATACCTGACAAATTAGACCTCAAAGCGAAGGTCATAACAAGAGATAAGGAAGGCCACTACATGATTCTAAAGGAATCAACTCAACAAGAAGATATAACTCTGGTAAACATATATGCACCTAATACAGAAGCACCCAAATACATAAAAAAACTTCTGGAGGATATCAAGGGAGATATTGACAGCAATACAGTCATAGTAGGAGACTTTAATACCACACTAACACCACTGGATCAAACCTCTAGACAAAAAATCTGCAAAGAAACAGCAATCCT
>NW_005371218.1:0-1134 GCF_000412655.1 Myotis brandtii
GATAAATAAAACAACTAAATAATGAAATCATGTTTCCTTTAAACTAAACCAAACTAAACTTAAACTAAAAATCAAACTGAATTTTACAAAGGTATCATAGCACCATCTGCAGATTCAGTCTTTATTCACACATTAGTTTTCATACAATTGTTTCTTCATTCTTTCAAGCAAATGGATACAAATAGAGATTCTTTAACCAAATAAAGTAGGATGCTTCAAGTAAAAGAACCATAAAAATACATAGTTGCATATATCTTGAATACTTTAGTATTAAACTCATGAAATACAAATGTGAATTTTCTTTTTACTTATTTATTTTTTGAATAAAATATTGTGCCTTTATTAGTTTGTACATTTGAGCGATTACATAACTGTTTGAAGGTGGCATGGCCTTCAGTTACTGAGGACCCTTCTTATTGTTAGTTAATTCCATAGTGGATTCTAGTGCCCAGTCTGCTTTGCATGAGCAGGCATGCACACAAGAACATGAGGAAATTCAGCATTTGCATCAGATTTAGAGAGAGGAGCCCATTATTCCCATGGGAAGAGGCCTTGAAGAAGTCTGGCCATCTTCTCCTCAGAAACTTTACAAAGGCTTCTCTCTGGGTTACTGTGAATTGACTTTCCCAGTCCCCAGTGATTCCTTTTCCCATAAAACATACTTTGCTTGTGTCTATATAGGTATCAGTTGTTAGAGAGGAATTGCCCTTTTTATTATCTCTCCTGTCCGGGAAGGTATATTCTTGAGGACTGAGGTCAGCTCTGAGCTTAGCTTCATGCCCAAGCATTGGCTGCTCCTCTCCACACTGGCTCTCATGTCCTGTTGCAACCCCTCATACAATATCCATAGGAAATCTTCTTTCTTTTGTATCAGCATATAGCCACAAACTTGGACAAACCATGAGCCCAGTGGCACATTACCTTGTAGGAATCATTAAAAATATTCTAAAAGTGAGTTTGGATATCTGGTCATTTTATTTCCTTCCAGAAATGATAACCAGAAATATTAACTTCTGTGGGATTTCTCATGATGGAAATATTTCTCTAGGTCCATCCATGTTGTTGTAAATAGTAAGATTTCTTTGATGTTTTTTTTCTTTGGCTGAATAATGTTCCATTGTGTAGATCTATCAC